>NC_056625.2:129106772-129406772 GCF_002870075.4 Lactuca sativa | reverse complement strand
CATGTCATAATGGTCTTGAAGCACTTGAAAAAAACTAACTTCGGACATCTGGCTATAGATGCTTACAAAATGGAAACGTACCGAAGTACGTACGAGGAGCCAGTTTACCCCCTTCCAGAACGGTGTGATTGGGAGATTCCTGCTGAGATGTTGGTTGTTAAACCCCCAATAATGGATACATGTCAAGCTGGTAGACCGAGAAACAGAAATCGTATCCCGTCACAAGGTGAGGAACCTATAGTAAGAAGGTGTAGTAGATGTGATAGTACAACACATAATGCAGTGATTTGTCCGACATTGGTCCCAAAGAAATAAAAAAGGCTACAGGTAGTAACACAAAAAGGAAATGGAAAGGGACAGAAGGGACTCAGGAGACGCTAGAGACGCACGGGACACAAGAGACACGTTGGACGAGTGGGACGCAAAGAGAAGACTATTGTTCAACGTTTGATTTGAATGATTGATGTTGTATTTATAGTTAACTGTGTTTTGTTTTAGAGGAAATTAATTTGTGTACTTTGAAATGGTGTGTTTATTTTAAAGATGATGGGTAATATTATGATTATATTAGTGCATAATTACTAGTAGAATAATAACTAATACTCGAAGATAATACATTCAACAAACCAGAAACATATAGTAAATGTACAAGAATAATAATTAACTTAAGGGAATTGCAAAGGATACTTTTTTTTCTCCATTGTTATGTAGTCGTCCCTAATTCTTATTTTATCTTCCATACGGTCCTTTTGCCTACCAAGTTATAGCATTTCTGCATCGTTATCAGCAAGCCATTTTTCAAACAGTTTGATATTCTTCTTAGCTTTTTTTAATCCATTCTTCATGATCTTTCATTTTTTTAGTAATCGCCATCCTTTCCTCAACATCTTTGCACTCAGCCGTAATAAGGTCATGACGTTCAGTGAGAGCTCAAGATGAGTATTTATCTTTTTTTTTGTTCTTCAGCCCATTCTAGTTGTTTCAAAGTACCCTCCGACATGTATGGCTCTCTTAAATCTGGTGATGGGGCAACAAAAGGGTCGATCGGATCACAATAGAAACAATCAACTTCATTGCACGAGAAAATATACAAAGTTGAAGACGAACTCATTTTAAATTTTAAAAGAATTTATAACTCTACACCAAAAATCCATCTACCATCCATGACTATATATAGTCCCTTCCACTCCGCAGAGAGCTGTTGTCAGTCCACAGAGGTTTTTGTCAGTTCGCAATAATGTTTGTCAGTCCGCAGAGCTGTTTGTCTAGTCGTTGTCATCCATACATTACAATTATGGGAATACAATTATTTATTTAAAGGTAAACATTTTTTATTAAAAAATAAAGAACGACAACAAACCATTACAACTACGGTTAACATAGAACTGAATACAAACTAATATTCGTTGTGATCCATACAATACAGTTCAATTTAATTGTCGTGGAGGTAAGACCACAACACTTTCATCTGGTATTTCCCAATGCCTAAGTTTTGAAATAGGATTGACCGTCTCAGTTTGATAAGCATTTCGATACACCGCTGTACTTAACTTTAAATTTACCATTTGATGGATTTCTGCAATTTCGAATCTTTGAGTGAAGCTATAGCATGCTCACAAGGTATACCGCATTTTTTCCATTTACCGCAACTACAAATACCACGGTCTAATTGGACAGATTCGGTTCTTGAATACTTAGTCACTTCATATCTATCGCCAACAATATATGTAATCCTACAACCATCCGAGTGGATAAATCTTTTATGAATCACCTTAAGTGCATAAGGGGTTAGAATACTATGAAAAATCCCCTGTGAAATGAACTGAATCAAAAAACAAAAATTATGATGTCATAACATATAATAACATATCAATTCACCATTTGAGTGATGTAATAACTTATAATTACCTCCAAACGCAGCACGTTGAAGATACACTGCTTGTATCGAGTCATGGACCATTTCAATGATTGTTGTTATTGGAAACTCATGCGTATTTGTTTTAAACCAATTGACAACATCGGGAATGTCAATGAATTTAACATTGAAACGTACTCTTGGAAAACAAGCATGTACCCATTTTGCAATGGGAATATTGTCAAGCCAATGAAGATCATTCACATTAACATCATTTTTTAAGTTGTTCAAACATGCATAAAAATGAGATAAATTATACGCTTTACAAGTCTTCCAGAACAACTGCTCTACGACTGTATTGCTTCCGATGGAAGCGCGTATTTTCTCGGCTATATTTTTACAACAATAGCCATGATATGAATCAGGGTAGACTCTTTGAACTGCAAAGTCTATAGAATCAGACATATGGCTTATGAAACCAACTTCTGTATTGTCACCTAAACATTCTTTAAGCCTCCTCATGAACCATAACCTTGAATTGTCACTGTTTGTGGTTCCCAAAGCAAACGCTATGAGAAGGGGTTCATGATTTTCATCTAAAGCAACAACAATGTACATGGATCTTACATACGCCTCAATTAGAGGTACTTGACCAACGAATATGATTGGTATCATAGACGTGAGAAACGTACGAATCTATAAGTCAACATAAGAATATTAGGCATCTAACAACTTGAAATAACTAAATCTTTATTTACTATAAGGGATTACATACCACGCATCCCAATGTCACGAAAAAAATTTGGAAACGATTGTACTGATATTTCGTAATGTATGTAAAGGTATTAGGATTGGTTCTTTGCAGATTATGGAAAAAAGTCGGTAGGCTGGAGAAACTTTTCCTTAATACCTGATTGTCTAAACTCATTTTCACAACTTTTGACACCTTGTAAATTTTCGTCATTGTTGTCCAATTTATAAGGAATTAGTATACATTATTCCGCAGAACTTACTTGTCAGTCCACGTAAATGACTTGTCAGTACGCGTAACTTATTTGACAGTCCACGTAGTCAGATTATGTTATTTGAATGTATGGTTTCGTAACATTTGTTGGTGAATTAATTTTCAAAAAATAAAGGATAAATACCATATTAGATATAAATAAACCAATACAAGAACAATACAAAACGCAATACTAATTAAAAAAACGGGAAATCTTCAAAAGATTCCAAGGGCCTTCAAACTCGAAACTCTGTCCGTTGCTAATGGATTTGTGATGTGTGTAAAATGCACTTGTTTTATTCTTACTTTTTATTAATAAATTTAGCACACAAAGGCAGTGAACCTGTCTTTTAGTGGTATAGTTGGATAAGTAGGGTATCGAACTCAGGGAACGGGAAAATTAAACTAATGGCTAATTTTAACTACACAAATAATGAAAGTAAAAGGTTTTTTTTCTCTAGTTTTGCAAGACTAGAAACTTAAACACACCACAAAAACACTTAATTAACTAAGTAACTAAAGCAAACAACTAATTCACCAAATTTGATAAAGATATTTCTATTTAGGTTCAACCAATTCACTCCTATGGTTATTTTGAATTTATAATAGATTAATTGTTATTGGCTACCAACTATAGTGGTTAGGTTCATGTTCATTACTCCTAACCCTTAGACAATCAATTAATTCAAGCGGTGATCAAGTGTTTAAACTAATTAATTCCCTAGATTAATGATTTGGATTAAATAAGATTTGTAGTGGTTAATCAAATTGGTGGTTCAATTAACCTCTTGTTTGTTGGTTTCTCAAACAAGCTCACACATTAATCTACCAATTATCTTGTTAATCTTAGTTTCATATTCATTATTCCTAAGCATATGATTAAGTGTTCACATAGGCATATGAGGTTAACAACTAAGAGATGTTCATGCAGCTTAATTGTCTTCCAATTAATAGAAAATAGTTGTGATTAATGCATAAGGTTCTTTAACAAACTTAATTTAATAAATCACCAATAAAAAATCAATCAAAAGCTAAGAATTAAACCATAGGAGTTACTTGGTATTCCCCAAACAGAAACAAAAACGTATTTAGCTCATAGTTGCAGTAAAAACAAACACAAAAACATATTTAACTAAGCTAAACATACTTAATTCCTAAAGCTAAGTGGAATGATTAACCTAGTTGCCTTGATTCTTAAAGAGATTGAAGATTAGAGTTCCTCAACGCCTTCAAGGGTTCTCCAATCGCAGATGAATCTCCAAAAAATCGCCAGAAAAGTATTCCAATCGGATAAAGGCTCAGTTTTTATAATTATCTCAGAACAAGGTGTACTCGGCGAGTAGCAGACCCAACTCGCCGAGTAGGTTCTAGTTATCCGTCTCAAATTAGGAGTCTTGACTTATCTTCTGGAATATTCAAGTGTACTCGCCGAGTAGGCTCGAGAACTCGCCGAGTAAGAAAGCTTTTGTCCCTCAATCTTCATTCTTTGGTCTCTAATTGCTTCCCCTTGATCCCTTTCACTCCCAAGCATGTCTTTTGGACTGAAAACAAAATTTAAACAATATTAAGTACCTTTTGTCCACATTATACACATAATTAGTTAAAAATGAATAAAAATGTATGTTAAATAATTAACTAATTATGCACATATCAATTTGTATTCTTCTTTAGCCGCCTCCAAGATGTCTTCCTCAGTATCATTCACACTATCGTCTTCAATCTTATTATAAAGATCGTTGAATAACACAACTTATGTTTTCAATTCATACCATTTTGCAGCTATATCAAGCGTGCTGTGATGATTTTGTATGGTGGTTTCAACGTCATTGTTGAAGATATTCGTTAATAGGACATAAAAAATTCTATCCTCGAAATTGGTGTTCTCTTTGACATTAATATATGCACGAGTTAGAAGCAAATACTCATTACCTGTCCATCGGTTTGAACCCATTGTAAAACATACAAAGTACATGAACTAAAATACCTTTGATGAAGTGATACATTATTGTTTGTCGTTTTATATAGACATGACAGTCCGCAAATATCCGACAATCATCCATGATAATATATAGACCCTTCAACTCCGCAAAGCGAATGGTCAGTCCGCGTTACTGACTTGTCAGTCCGTGCTACTGACTTGTCAGTCCGCGCTACTGACTTGTCAGTCCGCAAAGCGAATGGTCAGTCCGCGCTACTGACTTGTCAGTCCGCATTACTGACTTGTCAGTCCGTAGAGCGAATGGTCAGTCCGCGTTACCTATCTTTTTATATATATATATACTAAACACGTATCTATACGTCCGAATTAGAGGTAAGGGATCAATTCACAAAATGGCATCCAATGTACCAACATCTTCAAATGCAGCTAATCTGTCTAATGCGTCTGCTCCAACAAATGCATCTGCTCCGTGGACGACAACAGAGGTGTTGGTCCTAACACGATGTTGGATTACCATTTACGAGCATCTGCCGGTAATGGCTCCCCTTAATTGCCTTCTCGGTGATGAATGCTCCCGCTTAGTAGCTTTGTTCAACTATAAGGTGGGACGAGGACAAGAACGAATAAAACCTGATATTGTTAGTAAATGGATGGATTTAAAGACTAAAGTCACATGGTACAATCGATGCTACAATTATGAGAAAATGCGATGCTCTAATGCTGATGATGAAGAACCTCTTGAATACGTGAACGGATATTACCTATGCCAGTTTGATGAAACTGAGTTCGAGTATACGGATGTTTGGAATCTGGTTAGAAATAAACCCTTTTTCATGTAGACAACTCTTTTATTCGTAATGTTCTATGTAATGTTTGTTAGTCGCTCATCTTTTGTTTGTAATGTTTTCTGTAATGTTATTATCTTATTTCAAATGTTTGTATTTCATACCATGTGAATTATGTTTCGAAAAATATATGATACAAAAATTGTTTATATTAAACAAAACTACTAAAAACAAGTATTTCATAATAATGTATACAAACTTCCAAACATCAAGTTATTTAGTATCCCAAATAATATTTGTCATCCTATTTCTGCAGAGAAATCCCGCATCTCTACGTGGCTTATCACTTTTCACCGGTACCCCCGAAGCAATCATTTCCATAAACATGCTTATAAATACTCCACAATCCCCTCTATCAACAATATATTCTTGTTGTGGCGCATCTACAATATCAATAAATTCCACAACTGCGTTGTCTTTGTGTCCATCGGGGAAATCCTTCCAGTAGTCAATCGCATCTAGCTCTTCAATTATACTATCCCCTAAACTTTTGAATTCTCCATCAGCCAAGTACTTTGTGAAGTAATTCATACATCGTGCTAAATCATAAATGTGTACTTTCCAAATATCTAAATGTAGCACTGCCAAAAACCAATTGGCATGAGGAACGTTTATGGGGAATAGAACCTGCAAACAAAAACAAATTTAATAGTCATTAATTCGTTTCCTATATAAAATAAATAATTAATAAACTTAACTAACCTTATCCACATCCTTCCATTTAGGATGGCCTCCGACACCATTTGCAATATTCCTAAAGGCACCCCATAACGCAATATGTTGTACATTTTAAGATAAAAATGTTATAGTTTTTTATATAAATTATCGTCTAAAATTGTAGTTAAAATTATATTTAACGAATGTTACCAAAGAAATTAACCACCCAGCGTCAGTAACTGCAAGTAACCTCGACCAAAAGTTGATATCTAGTGTGAGCATATGCAGCCTATGCTTAGTGTTTAGGTTGGAAGAGATCGAATTCCATTCTTTCCAAAAACTCAACGTACTGGCAGCTTCAACACTGTCGAGCAACAAATGATTTGAAACATCATTACTCTCTTCATTCACAATGTCTTCATTTGGTTTTTCAGGACTCTTCACCACTTTTTTTATTCTTTGGTTTGCTGATTTTCTTCACTTTTGTTGTGGATTGCAACTAAAAAATTAACATGTTAAATAATTATCAGTACGTTAATATTCTAAAAATATATCAAATTTAAAATATGAGTTTTGTACCACTGTGAACGGAGTCTGCTGAAACCATGGAACACCCCTCTTTCGTTGCGCCCTACCAATAGGAGTCATTTCTTTTGTGTGATCTTCACCCACGTCCGATGATTTCTCAACATGCGTAGGTGTAGGCCCAAGTTTCCCCTCCAAACCATCAGTACTGATATCATCATAGTCAAAATATGTATCATGGTGATATTTTTCTTCCTCCTCTTCATTTATCATCTCTTCCTCCTCTCGAAACCCTCTGTCTGGTTCAACATTTGTGTCTGGTACATCTTTTTTGTGTAATACACGATCTACTTTAGAACTTAAGTCTGCCACAACGCCTATGAGACGCTTCACTAATGCCTTTGTGCTCGTCTTCTTCTTCTTTACCAATCTTGATGTGTCGTTTGACATATAACTTGTTTCAAGATGTTGCGAGGAAGAAGCATTTGTGGCAAATTCAGTTGCAGATGTTTCTATTTCGGACTTGTACATCCTTCTTCGAGCAGGCGAGTCAACATGAGGTAGATTATTTTGAACAGGACTATTTTGCCGTGGGGGAGACTCTACAGGGTTAAGAGTCCTATTGACATAACGAACATAAAACGGCGACATCAGCTCCTCTGGGTTTGCCACGACATTAATAGGTTGTTTGTTAGGCTGAAAAAAATCAGATTGTTAGTTCAATGTAATCAAATACATTGAAATTTGTAAATATAAATGATTCTTAATATAAAAACCATACCACAGACACATTCATTATTCGACAACATTGATCCCAATTTAACGGTGTTTTACTTCTCCACGCCCTCATCCGTGGCAATTCTGTCGGCGTGCGTATATAAAACATGGTTGCATCTGGGAACGTCTCCAAAATCCATATCTATGAAAAAAAAAGTCATGATACAAACTTATTATATATTACAAAACGACGTTCAAATTTTTATAGTATATAAAACTAAACAATGATAACTATTAAAATGTATTAGAAAGTAACCTTAAACGGAAGCATAAAACCAGGAACGATATACTTGTGTCCTTTCTTCGATTTAGGATTCGCCTGCTTGAATTCTCAAAACTCTTCTATTTTCTCAAACATTCCATGCATCATACGCGAAGTATATTTCCAGAAATACGTACCCCATGCAAACTTGCAATTTTTAATTTATTAATTATAATTAATGCATTGCATACTACTAAGGGAATACATGTTTTAAATGTAATACGTGTTCCAATCATCTATATTATCAGCAAACTTGTATACTGCTGCATGAATGCCCGTTTTAACGTCCCGTCCGTGTAGACCCTTCAACATAAAAACAAGCTGGATAAGCATCACAGCATCTTCATCTTGTAGTGTTGAATAATTCGGGGACATAATCAAGTCTTCTAAATCTTTCAGCCGCAAACGTGAATCAGAAATATCAGGGAACAACCGAGCACGGAGTTGTGAATTTAACTGGCCCTTTTCATCGTGGAGTAAATCCACATAAGGACCAACTTTTAAACCACAAATCAGAATATATTCATTTTCACCAAAATCCAATTGGATCCCCTGTATATCAAACATAAACCTCCCCATTTCAAATATTTGTTGAGACCTAACTTCATGCAACATCATCATATGCACAAGTAATGGATCACCATGTGGGATATGCATTCCTTAGAATATTCCAAAGGGGGAAGCTTCGAATAATACTCGTTGTGATTGTGTTAGGCGCGGAAAATACTTTTTAATCATAGTCCCCACCACGCCTTTCAAAGATAACACTGTTTTTTGATTGAGATCTTCGTGCTATACAACAAAAAAAATTATTATTTCATTTAAAACATTACTAATTGATAAATAGCAACATATTTAAAAGCATAAAAATAAAAATTGTTCAAAAACCATCACTCCGCGGAGACCAGAGGTCATTCCGCGGTGTGACCTCTAGCCAACGCGGAGTTATGATTTGTTCGATTAAAACATTCCGCGGAGGGAACACATCACTCCGCGGAGCCTCTTCTGCGGATTGACGTAACCCTCCGCGGAATGGATCATTCCTAATTTGAATCATAGTTCTGTAAACCTAAAAATCCTAAATCTGTATACATTTTCAATTTTCAATGTAATCAAATTCGTTTTCCTCTAATTTGAATCGTATTCGACATTAACAATGAGATGAGAATGAGAGAAAATACCCGGGAACCGTATCCATCCTCCATCGGGGAATTCGGGGTCCATCGGTGAAGGAAACACCTCTGCGACTTGTTTTCGCCGGAGTTGAAGTCGTCGCCGGGGTTGAAGTCGTCGCCGGAGTTGAAGTCCTCGCCGGATTCTAATTCCTCGATCAAATTTTGGAGGGTTCGGAACAACCGATGCGGAGCAACGGGGACATTGGGGACCAAAAGAGGGGACCCTTAGTTTTTCTCAAAAAAATAGGGTGGAAATTACCAATTTACCCTCGCTTCACGGAGAATTCATGGTTCCGCGGAGGTTCACGGAGGGCCCTCTGCGGAATGCGTGACTATATCTGAAAAAATCGTTTTTTGTGACTAAATTTATGAATTTACCCTATTTTTTGGCTATTAGTGGTATTTTCCCAAAGAATAATGGGCTGGGCTACACACCAAGGCAAACTGTGAGTTGCAATAACACATAGTGTCATTACGGAATACGTTAACGGTTAACTATTCTCTACATTCTCAATTGTGTTTTAGTTTAGATTTAAATAGATATAATTATAATTGTTTTTTTTTTGAAATAAATTAATTGTTTTAGAATAATCACTTCATATATGATCAAGAATAAGTGAGAATTATTCTTTCAAATAGTTTCTTTAGGATCAACAATATATAATTTTTTTGTAACGGCATGAACGATAATCTCATCTGCTAAAAATATCTAAACTTAAACATTCTAATTAATATCCTGAAAATTATCATAAGATCTTAAATCACTTGACATTAACTATGTTACTAACGCAAAAATCTAAGAACTGATCTATAAAACATTATCATTTGAAACACAACAAACTGCCAGATTTAATAAAAATACACTATGCAGCAACCTCAACTAAAAGCTATACACTTTGTCGCTAAGAGAACAAAAAACTGCATATTTATAACACAACTATTTTGAAGGTGTCGAAGATTGGCCTTTGAGCAACTCAACAACTCTTCTCATAGATGGTCTATTAAGTGGGAAAGCCGAAGTACACTGAAGGGCTACATTCAACACCATCCCAATTTCTTCATAATCATGGCTTGAACAGTTCATCTTAGGATCTATAAGTTGATCCGAGTCTTTCCATCCACCCTCACCACATAGAGCAACCTCGGTTACCCACTTCACTATGTCCTTGTTTTCATCAAAAGACGCATCATTCGGCCTCTTGCCAGTTACTAGTTCCATTAGCACAACCCCAAAACTGTATACGTCACATTTTTCGGTAACTTTCATCGTGTATGCATACTCTACAATACAAACCAACGTTAGAATAAAACTAGTTTTCAATATAAGGGCCTGTTTGTTACGTAGAATAACACAGGTTGTAGTGTCTTTGACATGCATTACGTTGAGACTATGACAAATGTCAATTAGGAGACTCTTGGATTATTGTCGGTGTAAAACACGTGAATACCCTGTCATCGTATCATTAAAAACATCCCTAAAAAAGTTGTGATGTTCGGTCTAGTCTCATTGATCATGTGTAACAGACGCAGCCTAATGCTTCGTTTAGGCTGCGTTTGTTATACAAAATGTGTCGACATAACGGTATGGGATTGATCAAGTTTTTTAAACCTATATTCATTGATAGGGTTGAGAAGGGTGTTTACGTCTTTTTCACGAATGCAAAATGAGGAAGAGGTCACTAGCAAATTGACTGTCATGTTCTGTCCTATCTTGTCGTGTCTTGGTCCCAATTGACATACCAAACATTGACTGTCATGTTCTGTCGTGTCGTGCCGTGTCTTACATAATAAACAAGACCTAGAAAACAAAAAATAACAAAATGAGGAGCAAAAAGAAAATCACCTGGTGCGATGTAACCATAGGAACCCGCGATACGAGACATGGCTCCATCACTCTCTTTCACTTCAATTTGCAAGCTCTTGGCTAGACCGAAATCCGCAACACGTGGTCTTAGCTCTTCATCCAACAAAATATTATTCGACTTAACATCTCGATGCACAATAGAAGGCACACAATCATGATGCAAATACGCCAACCCTTGTGCGGCTCCAAGGGCAATCTCAAATCGTTTACTCCAATCCAACAAATACCCGCCTTTCGGGTCTACATGTAACATATCACCTAAACTACCATTCTCCATGTACTCGTAAACCAAAGCCCTAAAATCCTCCCCAACACTAGCAAACAAAAGCTTCACGATGTTCTTATGCCGAATCAAACCTAACGTCTCCATTTCCGACCGGAATTCGGATTCCGTTTCCGGACTCCGGTGAACTCCGTATAGCTTCTTGACCGCCACCGTTTGTCCGGTTTTGAGTGTCACTCTATATACCTTTCCGGAACCACCCATTCCAATGACGTTGCTCTCTGATAATGATGCCAAAACGTCTTGTTCTTTGAACCCAACTCGTTGGAATGATGTGATCTTCCATAAACTCGTATTCCGACGCAACAACTTTGCCTTGATAAGAAGCCAAAGAAGCGATACGATAAGAAAGAAAGCTAATCCAGATAGAATAGCAACCACATAATAGCTTGCGGATTTTGTCTTATGGCAACGAGGGAATGGCTTAAGATCTTGACTACATAGTTTAGGGTTACCTATTAAGCTTGAAGCAAAAACTTCGGAATCTAAACCTGTTGGTATTTTTCCTTCGAGATTGTTATCAGAAAGATTCAGGATATTGAGTTTGAGATGACTCAATGAATCCGGGATCTTGCCGGAAATCGAATTTCCGGCAAGATCCAGATAGTTAAGTGAGGGTAAATTCCCGATTTCATTCGGGATCACCCCACTTAACTTATTGTTTGAAATGTTCAAACTCGAAAGATGAGTCCAAGAGCTCACAGCATTTGGGATTTCACCTGTGAACTCGTTTGATTGAAGATTAAGCTTTTCTAACTTCTTCAAATTGGTCAAACATGGCGGCAATCCACCGGAAAACTGATTATTTCTTAAATCCATCTCTACGATCTCCTCTAATCTGCATATCCCCGCCGGTAAATCACCGGAGAAACCATTGCCGGAGATGACTAATCCCTGTATGATTTTGGAACGAGAGATTGAATCCGGAAGTGATCCCCTGAATTTATTGTTACTAACGTCGATGAATTGAAGTGCAGATGAACTCCAGAAGCTCGACGGAATCTCGCCGGATAATTCATTGTTAGATATACGAACATAAAATATAGATTTGCAATCGCCACATGACACAGGGAAGTCACCGGAAAATCTGTTGTTAAAACATATGAATTTCTGAAGCTTCTTCTTGGAACAAAGATTCGGAGGCAATGGACCTTGAAGTTGGTTGTCGGAGACATCAAACTCTTCCAAATCGGAATTTTCACCCAAAGATTCCGGTAACCCACCGGAAAATTTGTTGCGGAAGAGCTTCAACTGGGTAAGCATCGGATTTGAAGAAAGAATCGTCGGGATTTCACCTTCAAGATTGTTGTCATTAACGGCTAGTGACTGGAGATGTAAACCGGCGAGACTGGTTGGTAGTTTACCGGTGAAGTCGTTCAGAGAAGCATCGAACTGTAGAAGAGAAGTTAAGTTCCCAAACACATCCGGTAGCTCACCGGATAATTTATTGTCGTAGAGCCAGAGATGTTCGATACTTTTCAAACGTCCGATGCTATCTGGAATGCCGCCGGTGAGAGAGTTTGTGGAAAGATCGATACTTTTGATGGAGGAAAGATCTCCGATCGAATCGGGTATTTCGCCAGAGAGTTGGGTGTTTGAAATTCTGAAAGTTTCAAGTTTCTTGAGACGCCCGATATTTTCCGGCAACCGGCCTGATAAAGATGGATTCTCCGGCGCTAAAAATGTTGTCAACTCCGTGAGATTCGTTAAAGATTCCGGGAGTGCACCAGAGAGTAGATTCGCGGAGAAGTTCATAACTTGAAGCAACAATGATTCACCAATACTCGCCGGAATCTCGCCGGTGAAATTGTTGTATGAAACGTCAAGAACAGTCAAGTTAACAAATCTGGGCTGAAACTCCGGTAATTTCCCGACGAAGTAATTGCTGGAGAGATTTAAAAATGTAACATGAGAACATAGAGAGAAAGAGGCGGGAGAGATGCTACCATTGAAGCAGTTGTTCCCGATGCTGAGGTAACGCAGTGTCGGAATCCTACAGAAGTCCGCCGGGAAAGGTCCGGCGAGACTCCCAAAATCGGAGAAGTCGATTGAAACAATATCAAGTGTGTGATTATTGCAAGTAATGGTAGTCCAGTTACAGGGGGTAATGGAATCGTCCCAGTCGTTGAGAAAGCCATCTGGGTCTTCGAGCTGGGTGTTCTTGACGCGGAGGAGGACGGCGGCGTCTCTGGTGGAGAAAGTAGCAATGGCGAAAGTGAATGACAGAAAGAGGGAAAGAAGATGAAGATTGAAGATATACGCCATTGTTGTGGTTTAAGCTGTGGTGACAAGATTAGATTAAACAGAAGATTAAGAAGATGAATAGAGTGGGAATGGAGGGAACAAAAGAGGGTTAGAGTTGGTCATCTGATTTGAGTGTTGCTCATGATCATGTTTGAATCAAGATTGTTTGTGATTTTATAAATTAATGTCTCTTTTGTAGAATTAGATTCCATAAGGATATATTGATTTGCTTTATAAGAGGATGTTAGCCTCATAAATATTTAGTGCTTTTATCATATTATATATCTATTACATTTTGTTTAATAATTTTTTTTTTATGTATTAAAGCCCTTCATATAATTTTTAATTTATTATTGTTGGATACTTTTTTTGAAACTACAAAAACGATTACATGTTTTATAATCGAAATATTTTATTATATTTGATATTTTTTAAATTTTTTAATATTGATAATTTTGGTAATTTTGATTTTTGACAACTATTTTTAAATTACATAATTTATAAAATATATTTATTTTTATTATTCTATTAAATCAATTGATTAACTAATAAAAAAAATACAATTTCTAAAGATTATTACATGAAATAATAGTCTTGGAAAAGTAACACTACTGCATTCTTATAGAGGGTTTTGGTAACAAACTTTGTTTGTGAGACTATTTCATAGTTAATACCAATGTAAAAACACAAAAAATATCATAAACTAGATTTGAAATTGCGAAACTACCCTCAATTTGTTCTTCAACCCTAGAAATGCTTCACACGCTTTCTGTCATCTCCTATTTTTTCCCTATCCAAACACCCTCTATAATACAACTCTGGAGTTTCGACTTATACAAAATTGCAGAGGCAACAAGGAAAGAAGCACGAAAGATGCAACAAAATGGTAAGCCTAAACTGCATCAGGTTTATGATGTAAAACCATTTATAGAAAACCATCCTAGAGGTGATGAAGTCCTGTTATCAGCAACTGGTATGTGTGAAATATGTATTTGTTTTTTAGAGTTATGAGTGGCATGGTGGTTTTGAGGGTGGTGGCAACAGGTATGGTGTTGTAGTGGTGGTGATTGGTGATGGTGGTGATAGTGGTGTTGCTGATTGTGGTGAGTGGTGGTGGAAACAATGGCAGTTGGGATGTAAGGTCAAGCCTTAGAATCTGATGATGTAAACATAGTCACACTGACTCAATCAACACCAGTGTCTCACAAAGTGCCAACGTGAAGTTAAGTCTATAATAATGTCATGTCAATGTGATATGTATATCTTATTTAATCTCATGTAATTATAGAATATATGTAGTTAGTTAGCAGATCTGATATCTTGGTGATATCGGATATACTTTTTTGTTATTTTAGATCTGGTATTTTAGTGATATAAGATATACTTTTATTTATATTGTAGATTAGGTGATATCCCTAGTTTATAGGGATTCACATAGTATTTACTTTTCTTTATATATTAGGGTTCAGATCATTGGTTGATCATCGAACCCTAGAGCGTTGCGTTCATTCTCTTGGTGAGAACATGTTCTTAGTGAAAACCTTTGTGTTATTCTTCTATGTTATTTTGTTTATTGTTAACTTATATCAATCAAGGAACCTATAACTGGTATTAGAGCATGTTGGTTATATCAATTAACTATGTTTTCTTCAAATCTCACTAAAACCACTTTCGATAACAAAATTCAACAATTCAATGAAAAGAACTTTGCCATGTAGAAGTTTAAGGCAATGATGGTCATTGAAATTATGGAATACACAATGATCGATATCATCAAAAACGATCCTCACGTTCCTATGTACCAGCTTATCAAGGAAAATGTTCAAGAATGCGAGTTAGTCGAAAAACCTATTCATGAATTCAATGATGATGAAAATTTTCTTGTTGCTCTTGATGTCAGAACCCATGCTTCTATAGGGAACTCTCTTCCATACGACATCTACAACATCATTCAAAACTGTTGATCATCGAAGGATATGATGGATACGCTGACTGTTGCATACGAAGGTACTTATGAGGTAAAAGCTATTAACAAGAACAATCTTAATCTTCGATATTGTAACATCCCAAAAACACCGATAAAAACTTTCATTTTAAACCATCAAGTCATACAACCATTTATTCTAAAACCAAACATGATAAAACGTATTTCTCAAACATCACAGTTAATCAAAAGTAATTAGTGCAGAAAAAGCCATCAGGGGATGTCGTGCAGTCAAGCTGGGTCTTTCCCTTTGGAACTGGAAGTACCTGAAAAATATTAAACCACAAACTGTAAACACAAAGCTTAGTGAGTCCCTAAAATACCACATATCATATAAATTAGTGGGCCCGAATATGGTCTATATTTCAACCAACATACAATATTGGGCCCAGTCTCGGGGCCCTGCCCTGGGGTATGTTTCATCCCATTACACATCAATGGGCCTAGCCCTGGGGTATGTTTCAACCTAATACACATAAGTGGCCCAAGCCCTAGGTATATTTCAACCCAACATACAACAGGGGGCCTAGTCCTGGGATGTATTCCAACCTAAACATACATGCAAGAGTAAACAAGACAACTAGGATCCTACATAACACAATCCAGTGGGCCCGCATTGGTGCCTTCGACCCACGAGTATAGTGAGAAGAGTTACCTTATTCCTGAAGCTAAGATAAACCACTCACTTGAGCCGAGATATCAAGCCTCCTCTTGCTAAACATAACCATAATAAAACCCTAATTAACAAGCAAGGAAATGACTGGCCCACGAAAGGTCTAGGCTCATAACTAAACCCCCTTTGGGCAAAAGACCGTTTTTCCCTTCCAGTACAAAGTCTAAGACTCAAACCGACCAAAAAGTCAACGGTAAACTATCAGTTGGCTTATGTACTGTGTAATTAATCTACGCCCTACGTAGAGCTATGCCCCGCATACCTAGATTACGCCCTATGTAATGCCCTTAATCCCAAAAACTTCTATTAAGCTCTTAATACAACAATCCAAACTCTAAACCCCCCAAATATGATCTAAATGAATGTCTTAATGGATAAAGTCTCTAACTTTATCCATTTGCATTGTCACAAAGAGCACAATACAAAAACCTAGCTCCATAAAGGCATCCATTGCTCGAAAACTCATGAAGGGATGGATGAGATTGCCCAAGCTCTCATTTTTATGACTTAATAACCTCAAAAACATAAAAAGGATGCACTCAAATGGTCTACAGTAACCCATACTTACAAGAACCAAGATTAAGGGAAAAAATGCATAAAACCCATGATCTAATTAGATCTAACAAATGGAACATGAAGATGCAAGCTTTATACCTTATGGAGAATGGTGATGAAGTGCAAAGTCTATATCTACAAAGCTTGGGGCTCATACTTGCTTCTCCAATGGAATCCTTCTTCAAGAATGCACCTAAAATCACACCAAAGCTTCCAAAACTCACAATTGATGGATAGGGTTTCAAAAGAAGGGTATAAGGTAATGGAGGCTGGTAATGGGAAGGGTTCCAAGAAGTTAGATCCCTTAAATATGGCTTACAACCTTAGGATTAGGGTTTTGGTTAGTAATAATGGCACCATGCGTAACCTAAATTACGCCATGCATAACTCATTAAAAACATGATCAACATTCAGCAAGCTATGACCTACCTAGGGCAAAACCACAAACTTCCAATTCAACTTGAAAAAGTCATAACTTCTTCGTTTCAACTCCATTTTCGTTGTTCTTTATATGAACGGAAAGGTATTAAAGAGCCCCACAATCCTATCTAGTTACTTTTGCCTTAACCCCGGCCGAAATAAAACCATAATCCATGCAAGAAGCCCAACAAATAATTTTTCCCATTTTACCCTTTGGTTCCAGCACACAAATCAAGGGCTTAGATCTCGTAACCTATATTATAATTCCTCAATAAGGTCTAAAATTTACTTCCTCAAAGCCCAAATCATTTTTCTTTGATTGAATTAGAACCCACAAACCCTGATTTAAGAAACATCAAAAACAAGGTGTTACAATTCTCCCCACTGAAATTGGATTTCATCCTCGAAATCCTTGCTTACTACTTTCTCTGCCACATCAGTTGATCATGAAAGAACTTCATGAATTCTAATTAAGACTAAAAATTCATCTCACACCAATAATCGACTACTAATATTGCTATCGAAGCCCAGTTTTTAGTAGAAATCACATACCTTGACAAAGTACGAACCTTAACATTCTGCCCCCAGCCTACAAAAGAAGACACATTTGCTCTGACCAGAAACTAAAATCCCTATACTATGTCTGACTTCCGGATAGAGATAACCATTCCATACCATATCCATAAGTACTCCACTTAGTAACCTGGACCGAAAGAACCCCTTCGACCATGAATTATCTTGTTGATAACTTGGAAAAAAAGAACCCTTAACTGGTTGTTGATGTCGACAACCTCACACTCAAGTACGAAGGTGACTCCCATCATGAGTCTCAACCAATGGTGCCATATCAACGTGCAAATCACATCCTGCTAACCAAACATTCTCATTTTTTGATCTATCCGAGATCCCCCTGGTTCCGAGCAGACTTATTAATCAACTGGAATACAAAATCCTGAAACTTTTGCTGAAGCTGATAACCTTACACACGGTTGCACCAAGAAACTCCAACCAAGAGTCTAACTGACAAAGGATACCCTAGCCTATTCATCTACACAACTCTAACAAATTTCTAGTCCAAGCAAAGGTCACAAAACTAGCCAACACGAATAAATAGCTAGTTCGATTCATTCCAGATGAATGCAACTAGCCCAACCGTAGTCTTACATCACACCCAAACCTAAGTTAGCCTATGGCCTTCCTCAATTGTAACACCGCAAATTAGGGCGAGCATAGTTGACTATTATAAGCATTAAAATTGACTTTTTGATAGCAGATTATTTAGGATAAACAATCTTAACCAAAGTTATAGTATATGTGATAAGGATTCTACACACATAAAGAACACTCAAATCTGGATTTATGAGAGGAAGTTATGAGTTTTTCTAATATTTCAGTGTAGCAGTATATGACTCAAAAATCGAAATTAGGATCAGTCAATTGCTAGGAAAGAAAATCTAAACGAGATTTGAAGATATCATCCTCATGGTTCCATCGATATAAAGGTAGTTGAGAACGGATATCATATGAGAGAGTTATGAATTTGTAATGGACTTTAACAGTCTAATAAATAAATAAAATTAATGGATGAATAATAGGCCTAAAATCCATAATATTTATCGTGGTGTTGGTTTCGGGGAGTCGGATGACATGATTTAGATTTTCGGGGGTTAAAGTGTAAATTCGAGACTTATGTTGTAAAGATTTTTAGAAGACAGGGGGTGTTTGGTATCATTTGGACCAAAGTTAAAAAGGTTTTATAAAGGAGGGGCCATTTGGTAAGATAAGGACTTCAATTGGAAATAATTTGTAGAGGGAGGGACTGTTAGGTAAATTTTGGAATGGATTTGAAGGGGAATTTCCGAGGTTAGGGTAGAAAGGGTAAATTATGGTCTTGGTTTGAAAGAAAAAGAGAAAGGGAGGACTGATCTTGGCAATATGGAAATTGTTGGGTTATGAGCATTCTAACACTCCTAAGTGTACATGCAACCCTAAGTACCTTGGATCTATGTTTTCTCTATTATACATGCAATTATGAACATCCAAGGTATTATCCTAATCTAGCATACAAAATAGTGAATATAACAAGATAGAATACATATCTTTTTTGATGTAGAATGTCTTCATGAAGCTTGAGTGCCTAGTGCCTCAAGTGTGGCACCTCAAATGGTTCACACAACACCAAATACACTTGGAATAACTTGAGAGAATTCTACATTTCATGAAATCGGCTAGCCCTTCTATTACACACACTAGTGGCCGATTTTGGTGAATAATATGATGCTTATATACTGTGTTACAATTAGGGTTACACCATGTAAACCCTAATTGTCATGACCTTTCATTTCCATGACCCATGAGTTATGTAACCTCCATGGAGCATCCTATGGGTTTAACCCAACTTGATTATCCATGGAGCTTTGGCCCACTATATAAGTTATGGATGATTTGCACAATCAACCCATATATTTAATTAGTCTTCTTTTGATCACATAATTAATTCTAAATTAATTATTGATCAATACTAATTATATATTATTATTCTTATTATTAATATACTAGAACTTATAATATATTAATAACCATAAGTGTCTTATTTCTCTCATTTAGTCTATCCAAGTGCATGATGCCATGCAACCCAAATGGACCATGCCGGGTTGGGTCAAGTCTTACCAATTATAGTTACGGACCATGCCCTCTTTTGCAGGTTTGAGAACCCGGACGTTGATGATTTTCTGTGCACTCCATGTTTTATACTGAGGCTGAGGATACCTCAGGTAGAAATCAATCAACTCCCTGTCAACCTTCGAGTGCGGATGAGGTACTTCAACAATGTGGTCGAAAGCATGAAAAATGAAGGCCTTCCGGGTCAGGGGCATGTCAAACTGTGAGTCGACAGAGTTATCTCGATCCAGTGAGATCACAGGTTCTAGCCAGAGGAGACTTGGAGACTTGATTGCTTCTTTGATAAGCTTTTCAAGAGTCCAAGGAGGGAACAGTGTTTTTCAAATTTCAAAGAGATCATGAGCCTCCTTCATCCTCCTTTCATTTGCCTCAGCCTCCCTAGCAACCCGAGCGTTCGGATTCAGTTCACTTTCCCTGGCTTGCTTCTTCAAGATCTCTACAATCGTTTCTTTATCTTCATCTTCATCACTATCACCAGTAACCTTCTTGCCTTTATCTTTAGCACCCGAACCTGATGCATGACCAGTTGGTGGTTCGGTTGCTTTGGTTTGAGCAGTGGAAACAGGAGGAGGTTGAGATTGATCATTTCCCTTTGAGCTGTCTTCTCCCCCTTGTTTTGGATAGGCCACAGGCTCAGGAAGCCCCTCAATTTGGCTGAGTATGGAAAGCGTAGGAGTCAGCTTCTCATGCAGGGTTCGCCTCACCGAGTAGTTGAGAATCGGGTCATGCGCTTCAAGGATGTTTGTAATGGCGTTGTGGACATCCGAAACACAACTCTTAATCACTGCTCGCTCTGACAGAAGAGTATCAACCTCCTTCCTTGATTGAGAAAGAAGAAGTTTCTTGGCTATAAGCGCAAAGGTTTTGCGAGCAAGGGCATCCATCACAGAATTTTCTGTGGCCAGATCCTGTTGTAGTTTAGAGAGACGCTCGTCAATGCTGGACTGGAAGGATTTATGGTCTGCTTCAAGAGTCTGTCGAAGACTAGCAAAGTTCTGTTGTTCAGTGGCAAACAAAGTGGTCAGCTTCGTAATGGCAGAATTGACCTTCTCTGCATTGGTTTCGGTAGCCCCCTACAAAGACTTCAGAAAATTGTTAGCATCTTTGAATAGTTTTTCAACTTTTTTGGTCGCAGCAGTGCATGCCATTGACGATGCATCAATGGAAGCAGTGGCAGAGGTGATGGAAGCTTCGTGTTTGTGGGTGAAGACATCCACCATTTTCTGAATAGCAACCTCTATCACGTGGGATGGAGAGGAAGAGGAAGAAGCGATGAGATTGTCAATTTTCTCATGAAGTTCTTTGATGTGCTTTTTGGTGACGGGAGCATCATCATCATCATCACTTTGGATCCGGTAAGGGTTGTAGTATGTGGAATCAAAGGTCATATTCTCCCCACCCAAAAATGTCTCGGTTTCTGCTAAGGGATTGGAAGATAAGGGTGAAGTGGGAGGTTCAGTGGTTGGGGTAGGTTCAGGTGTAGAAGATGGCTCTGTGGTAAAGGTGGTTTCGGGTGCTAAAGTTCGATCCCCCGTATCAGATACGTTGGTTCGAACCTCAATGATAGTTGTTTTGGTGGCTTCAGTGAAAATGGGTGGTGGTATAGGAATAGAAGTGGGTGGTATAAGGATAGAAGAGGGTGGTATAGGGATAGAAGAGGGTGGTATAGGGATAGAAGAGGTTATGGGGGGAATGGAAATAGTGGTGGTTATGGGGGGAATGGAATCAGGTATGGTGGTAGGAGGAGGAGAAATAGGTTTGGATGAAACTGGTACCTCATGTGAAGGCGAATAGGGAGGAGTATCACCTTGAGTGGATTCCTCTGAGTCAGACTTGTCAGCCTCTGAATCGCTTGAGGAAGAAGCGAGAATTAGTTTCCTCCTTGGCTGGTTTTTCTTCCTTTTCGGTGGGGGGGGGGGGGGGGGAATGATCTGTCTTTGAGGGTTTCCGCTTCTTAGGAGAAGGACCCTTCGCCCCTTGGGCCTGTTTCTTAAGTTTCCCTTTTTCTGGTTTCTTTCCCCTGGCAGGTGGTTTATCTACGTCATGGATGGACTGAACCATCTCTGCAGTCAGCTCCCTTGGACCCGAAGGACGAAATTCCTTGTAGGTCTTCATTATAATGCTCGCCTTTGACACAACGGCGTACATAGACTCCGGAATGGATCCAATGAAAGAGAACTTGGTGGGATCAGTGACAATTATCTTGGTGGTGTGGAAGACACTGATCGAGGATAGGGGGAATCGGCTACAGTGGGAACATGAAACTTGTCCATTGCCCATCTTGTGATGAGCGTCCAAAATCTGGCATAGGATACTTCAGTATGATGGGATGAGGAGGAAAGGCTTTGAATTAGCTGTTGCCAGAGAGCCGAGCCATAATCTAGGTTGATCCCATGGTACAACCCGTAGAGAATAGTCATGAACAATTTACTGGCCCCATCAGAACCAGCACTTCTCTCAGATAATCCCTTGAATAGAATGGTGAAGAAGCCATTCCATTGAGGAGGAAGACACGACTTTTTAAACTTCGTTACTGTAGAGAGGATTTCTGTGTAGCCCATGTTGTAGAACATTGAGAATAACTGTCCCACAGAGATTGAGTCAGGGTTAACCCTTGATTCATCAGGTTCAAACCCTAGAAGCCAGCAAAAACGTTGCTTGGATATGTAGGTCTTGTTGGAAAGAATGTCGAAGTAGATTCTATCCACTGATTTGTCATAATGAGCAGTGGAGAATACCTGGGAAAGACACTCCATGGGTACGATTTCCACCTTCGACAAGGCGAGAACCAGTGGAGAGTATTTGAGACACTCCACGATGGGATACATGTAATGATCGTAGACAAGAGGGTTTAGGAAAATCACCAGGCTTTGCTGGGTTTGAATAGGGAGAATGTGGGTGCGAGAAGAAGTTTCATGAACAGACGAAGAATCCGCCATTGTTGAAAGCTGGGTTGAAGAAGATGAACAGTAAAGGATAAATCGCTTTAGATTGCTCTCTGATTTTGGATTGTTGTAAAGTGGTAAAGTGATTTTGGAATGATCCCTTTATACCGGGTGGAGGAGAGAGAAGAATCAGCCCCCAAATCCTCTCGAAATGTGAAACGTTTCTGGAAGTGACTGATTTGTGACTGTTAGCAACCTCGATGATTACGCATGAGAGAGAAATACTGTGCTGTCAAACGTGCCTTTCCATCATATCATCTTTTGAACTGTTGACCTTCCGGCTGAGTCATCATCATATCTTTTAACATAGTTGTTATCATGAGATAGAATCAAAGATATTAGAAGAGCCACGCCAGTCTTCGATTAAGTATATCGTTGAGACCCAAAGCTATACAAGAGAAAATAGCATGTATCTAACCGATCCAGACTTTTGGAAAATCAAAAGATTTTTGTGCATAGAGTGTCAAAAGATAAAGAGAGAAAACAATATCTATGAGGGAATATGTGATGTCAATGTAGACATAAAACAGTGGATCCCGGGCACGAATCTCTTCCTTCAAAGTCAAGAGAGACTTTAAAGTGTCTGTATGGATTCCCGTTGAATTACGATCAAACACTTGTGAAGAAGTGTTGAAAGGCATCTTTTGATAAGGATTAAAAGGGTGGCTTTCGCTTCAGTTTTGAATCCTGGACCTTGACATAAGACCGAAACCAAACGAAGTACCTGTGAGACAGATGTGATCTGTTGAACAAGTAGGTTTGAATGTATTTGTGGCGACTTGTTGGAAATGTTTGTTTGTGAAATCTCAAAATATTAAAACTGGATTCTATGGGAAGAAATGTCATGGTGAGTAACAATTTCATAAGAATCACACAAAGGAAAGAGATTTCATGATACAACTACAAATGTAATGGTTTACCGTCAATTCATGGTAGGTATTGAATTTAGGGTTTCACTTAGCACGTAGTGACACGAGGCTAAGATCATGAACACAGAGATTGTGTAACCATAAACCTCAGTGGTTATTTCTGAGAGTCTCAAGGGTTACGATATGGGATCGAAATATGATGGAGAAAAATATTGGAGGTGGGAAAAGAAACCAAAGTACCTCTGTTAAAAAAAATAGTGACCAAGCAGAAAACTCTTTACTCATGTGAGAAAAGAGTAAGGTAGCTCATGATTAGAATAAATGAAGCAGCCTAATTGGAAAGACAAGGTTTGTGTATACCTAGTCATTAAGGCTTTATTCAAAATTAGTTGAGACTTTGGACAACATGCAGCAGCATGCTTCTAGGGACGCTTAACTAGTATAAAGTGTGAGAATGATACCTGCCCCATCGATATTCCAGGAATTATAAACAAAAATAGAAACTTAAAGAAAGAAAATATTTTTGGAGATTTGATATTTTTGTAAAGAGAAAAACCAAACCAAAAAGAAGAGAAAAAAAAATTTGAACCGAACCCGAAATGGACCGAACGCTCGGTTCATTTCGGTTCCTAAAAAAAATATTTTTGGATTTTGGAAAACAACTGTACAAAAGTATACAACCATAGACAATACCTTTTTGAGATTGAGCGAAAACAAGTGCAATGGGACCGAACCCGAAATAGACCGAGCGTTCGGTTCATTTCGGTTCCCATGTGAACCGAGCCCGAAATAGACCGAGCGTTCGGTTCATTTCGCTTCTAACTTTTAGTTTTAAGATGGTGTTTTTGGTACTGACTCCGATTCCATCATGCCTAGACCTTGAAGGATTTTATTGAAACTAGTTTCAGGTAGGGCTTTGGTGAAGATATCGGCCAGTTGATCAGTGGTTCGAACAAAGTGAATTTCGACGTTTCCATCTTCCACATGATCCTTAATAAAGTGATATCTCAGTGCTATATGATTGGTCTTGGAGTGTTGCACTTGGTTATGACAGATCCTAATTGCACTTTCTGAATCGCAATATAGTGGGATCTTTTTCATATTGAGACCATAATCACGGAGCTGGCTTTGAATCCAAATCACTTGAGATGTACAGGAGGCAGCTGCAATGTATTCCGCTTCGGCTGTAGAAAGAGAAACACATGTTTGTTTCTTTGATTTCCAGCCAACCAACTTCCAGTCTAGGAATTGGCATCCTCCTGTGGTGCTTTTTCGATCTAGACCACATCCTCCTAAGTCTGCATCTGAGTAGGCTTGAACGAAGAAACCTAAGTTTGAGGGATACCAGAGACCGAGAGAGGTGGTTCGCTTCAAATACCAGAATATATTCTTCACTGCTAGCATGTGTGGTTCACGAGGATTTGCTTGAAACCTGGCACAATAGCATACTGAGAACATTATATCGGGCCTGCTGGCTGTGAGATACATCAAGGAACCAATCATTTGTCGATATAAAGTGATATCGACTGCCGATTTTTCTAAAGAAGGTGTGAGCTTGGTGCCGAACGCCATAAGGACTTTGACTTTTGATTCTCCCAACATGCCAAATTTAGTAAGAAGAGTCTTTGTGTATGCTTCCTGGTTGATAAAGATGCCTTCGGGTCCCTGGACCCATTGAACTCATTTCAAATTTTGTCTCCATCAACTTCCTGAATTTAGCTGTTAGGCTAGGATTCGTTGAGCCGAAGATGATATCATCGACATAGATTTGAACGATCATAAGGTGGTTACCTTCCTTTTTTACGAAAGAAGGTTGGGTCAACCGAACCTTGTTTGAATTTAGACATCTTTACAAATTTAGTTAAAGTTTCATACCATGCCCTAGGAGCTTGTTTCAGACCATAAACTGCCTTATCCAAGATATAGCAGTGATTAGGATGCTTTTCATTTATAAAACTAGGAGGTTGTTCCACGTATACGGTTTCTTCAAGTTCCCCATTTAGAAAGGCACACTTCACATCCATTTGGTAGACTTCAAAGTTCTTGTGTGCATCATAGGCCAGAAATATTCGAACAGATTCCAGCCTTGCAACTGGAGCGAATGTCTCTTCGTAATCGATTCCTTCTTCCTGGCAATAGCCCTTTACTACTAACCGTGCCTTATTCCTGATTACATTTCCCTCCTTGTCCATTTTGTTTCTGAACACCCATTTGAGACCAACAACCGAGGCATCTTTTGGTGTTGGAATAAGTCTCCACACCTTATTTCTTTCGAATTCATTGAGTTCGTCTTGCATTGCTTGAACCCAATCAGAGCGATCGAGAGCAGTATTGACTGTTTTTGGCTCTATTTTTGAAACAAAAGAATTAAACATACAAAATTCCACATTCGAGAATAAAGCAGTTTGCTTCGCCTTCAGTTGTGATCGAGTCAGAACCTTTTCAGATGCATCACCCACGATTTGAGACATAGGGTGATCTCTGGTCCATTTGATGAGAGGAGGATAATTTGGATCATAAGTGGGATCCAATTCAGCATTTACTTCTTCTTCCAACTCAGATTGAATATCATCATCATAAAGCAAAGTGGAATTCTCCCCCTCGACAGATGACGAATCATTTGGAGGTGAACCATAAAATTCTTCTGCTACTGGGCTTCTAGGCGATTCCGGACTTTCGGTTGCTACAGGACTTTCGGGTGCAGCCGGACTATCGGGTCTGGCAGGGCTTTCGGTTGCTACAGGACTTTCGGGTGCAACCGGACTGTCGGGTCTGGCAGGCCTTTCGGTTCCTTCAAAGATTGGAGTTTCCCTTTGGTCATGAGTATTATCACGGATTGAAAATGATGGACTCTCCCCCTGGATATGTGAATCCTGTCGTTCTGAAGAGAGATGTTTCTCCCCTTCGACCGAAGTATTGCTATGAGAAGGTTCGCTTCGAACTGGTTCTTCTTCATCCATCTGCTTGGCGGAGTCTTCGACAATCTTCTTAAGATGATCCACCTTGTTGTCTGCTACCTGGGCTTCAGAGTGAATAGCTTTTTCTGGTTCATCAAACAAATCCATGAATTGATCGAACAAATTAGCGACAGTGGCTGTGACTTGACCAAATTGAGAAAAGATCTCTCCCGTTTTGCCGTCAATGGACTGCAACTTCTTGACATAGGTATCATCGAATGTTACATAATAGGTTTCTTTAATACGTTTGGAATGGTTATTCAGAACCCTGTATGCCTTTGAAGTAAGAGAGTATCCCAGAAAAATGCCTTCGTCTGCTTTGACATCAAATTTGTTGCGATGTTCTTTAGAATTGAAAATAAAGCACCTTGAGCCGAACACATGAAAGAACTTGACATTCGGCTTCCTATTGTTAAGAATTTCATAGGGGGTGACAGAGAAACATTTGTTGAGATAACTCTTATTTTGAGTGAAACATGCTGCAGCAATGGCGTCTGCCCAGAAGTACAGTGGTAGTGAGGCGAAACACAGCATGGTTCGGGCTGCCTCACACAGAGATCTGTTTCGCCTTTCGACAATACCGTTCTGCTGAGGAGTATATGGGGCTGAGAAATTGTGACTTGTGCCCTTTTCTGCCAAGAAGTCTTTAAATTCTTTATTCTTGAATTCTAATCCATTATCGCTCCTGATGTTTCGAACGACTTTTCTCAATTACACTTCGACCTGCTTGATAAAGAGTTTCAACTTGGGAGTTGCCTCTGATTTATGCTTTAGAAAGAACACCCATGTAAACCGTGAGAAATCATCAACAATAACGAGAATATACTTATTACCACCAATGCTCTCGATGGATGATGGACCACATAAGTCGATGTGAAGTAACTGAAGTGGTTCAACAACTTTGGTGTTTATAATTGTTGGGTGACTTTTGCGACTTTGTTTCCTCATTTCACAAGCAGCACATAAGTGTTCTCGATCAAACTTGAGCAATGGAAGACATCGAACATGATCACCGATGATGAGCTTATTGATGTCTTTGAAGTTGAGGTGTGAGAGCCTTCGGTGCCATAACCAACTTTCGTCTGAATGAGCTTTCGACATGAGACAGATGGCAGGATTCCCTTTGATTGGGTTGAGATATAACGGAAACATCTCGCCTTTTCGTTTTGACTTGAGAATAACCCTTTTAGATTTCTTCTCTATGATTTCTGAACCTTCATCATCAAATGAAACTTTGAGACCGGTACCTCCAACCAGTTGAGATACACTGATGAGATTATGATGCAACCCTTCTACGTACGCCACCTTTCATATTGTGAAGTCTCCATTGGTTATCATCCCATAGCCCTTTATCGTTCCATAGGAATTGTTACCGAAGTTAACATTGCCGCCATTATGAAGGGATCAAAACTCCCTTAACTCTTCCTTCCTTCCTGTCATGTGACGTGAGCAGCCACTGTCAATGTACCATTCTTCGTCAAACTGCTCGTCACTAATAACCTGCAAAAATTAAGCAGATTTAGGAACCCAAAGCTTCCTGGTTCCACGTGAGCCTTTCACAGGAACAAGAATAGTAAGAGAAACATCAACAAGATATGTTCGTTTTATTAAGGTTGTTTCATCTTTCCTCTTAATTGTGAACACTTTGATTTTATTGGTGTTAGGTTCAGGGATTTTGTTAGTAGCTTGCTTTCGTTCTTCTTTTGCTGAGGAAATTTTAGTCTTTCCTTTCAAATCCTTTGACGATTGAGAGCATGGTGAGGGACGAGAATTAGATTTAGATGAAGAAGGAGAATGAGAAGAATTAGAAGAATTAGAATTGGAATCTCTCCTGTTTTCAGATTTGAAATGACCCTTTCCGTTGTAATCATTTGAGGGACCGAACCTTGACCTTCGGTTCTTGTTTGAGGAAGGACTGAAACCGACTTTTCGGTTGTTGTGGGTCTCTGAACCAACACTGGGTTTCCTTCTATAAAAGCTGGATGGACTAAACCCTGGTTTTTGTCTGCTGTTATTCGGAGGAACGAAACAAGACTTTGGGTTGTTGTTTCTTTCAGGACCGAACCTGTCCTCTTGGTCTTGTTCTTTCTGTGACCCAGATGTGTTCTTTTGATTCTTTTGGTCCATAGGATTGAAGCTTCCTTTATCCTGTTTTTCTTCTTCTTTGGCCTTGGAGTTTCCATCGAAGTGAGCGTAGTGAGGGTTTTGGGAACGCCAAAATTGTTTTCGCTCTGAGAGGTTTTTCTTATACCTCAGATTCCTCTACTGCTTTTGATTTTTCACCTGTTTGGGTTGTCTGTGAATATTCGCCTTCTGAACAACATGTTCACTCTTCATAGGTGAGGTTTCGCTTGTGGAGGTGACTTCTTCTACAGGAGTTTCTTTTGTGCCGCTTGTACTTGGTACGTCAAAATTGGTAGGCTTATTCAGCGGTTCAGGCACATATCTGCCTTTGGTTTTCCATGAAGTTCGCTCTGACAGACCAACTGTTTCGTCTGCATTGTCTATGGGTGCTGACCAGAAAAATCATCACAGCCATCTGCGTTATCTTCGTTCACTATGGCAGTGAGTTCGGCTGTTTGATGTTCGGTTACTCCTGTGACCTTATACACTTGATTCGGTGTGGTTCTCACCTTTTGGTACACAACAACCTTTTCTTTAAGGGCTGGGGACTTATTTTTGGACAAACGAGCGAATTCCACAGAATTTTCAGAAATTAGATTTTTGTGGTTTTCGGGTTCGCTCTTGACAAACTCAGAACAATCGACTTCAACCTCTACAAAAATTTCACTCATATCATCGTCCTCATCAAGTTCAGATGCGTTTTCAACATCATTTTTATTTTCTGAACTTAAATTGGCACTCAATGAGTCGAATTTTTGTATGGTTTCAGTGCTGAGTTTCAACTTATCGTTTTCATCCAAAAGATTTTTAAGCATGTCCTTATGGTCTTTGGACTTTATAAAAGATTCTATTTTATCCAGACCATACATATAAGTGGGATTGACATCATTGGAAGATACAACACTTTCACAGTTGTATGCTTCGGCATCGATTTCATCCTCCTTAAACTCAAGGAAGGGTAGAATCATGCGATGTATCTTCTGCCCTATTTCACAATTTAGATGCAGTTGAGTAATGTTAGCATAAAGTCTTTTAGCAATCAAACAAAAAACATTCCTTTGTTTTAACAATTTCAAATTGTCTCTTTGCAAATAAATGTTTTCATCCCTAGACTTAATTAGCTCCGACTCCTTCTGCTCAATCCACATCCTTCGCTCCTCACTTTTGGATGACACCCTGCTCATTTGGTCAGTCAGATTAGAATTTGTGACCCGTGTTTGAGTTAAACAACTATCTAGACTCGAAATTCTTGAGTTCAAGTTTATTAATTCTTTTTTGTATGATACTTGTGGAACTTTAAACGAAATAAAAATGAATTGTACCTTCTTCATCAATTCGTCAAGCTCATTGATCTACACACTGAGAGGCTTTGCTGTAAAGCATACGTCCTCTCGTTCCTTGGTTGCATCATCTCCACCATCAGTGTTGTATCCCCTCATCTGAGATACATCCATCACCATGAAACATCTTCCACTAACATCATCACTCTTCGCTACATAAGCCTTTCCATGAGAAGGCTTTCTCACTTCATCATCCTCTGAGTCGGTTGACCAAACTTGAACGCCCCCGAATTCATCATCATCTGCTGAACCCTGCACAATAAGAGCATTCATAGAGGGATTAGTAGCAGCTTTCTTCCTTTTAATCTCCTCCAGCTTTTTCAGGAGAATTGCTTCTTCATCTTTCTCCTCATCTTTTTCCGTCATTTTCTTCAAAACACAACCTTTGACATAATGATTCTTTCCTCCACAGTAGTAACAGCTGACACCAGAATTAGCTTCCACCTTCGCCTCTTTCTTAGGTTCTTCAGTTTTCGACTCCTCCTTCACCTTTTCAGAACTGTAGCTTCCCTGCCAATTTCGGTTCTTATTGGTAGGGAACTTCTTCTTGATGAACCTTTTGGGATTGGACACCATCATTGCATAATCCTCTGAAGTTAGATCATAGTCCCCTAGGTCCAGATCTTCGTCTTCTACTGCATTCTTACTTTTAGACAAAAGGGCCAAAGATCCCAAGTTTGTGACCACACTCTTTTCTTGCAATACCGTTTTTTCCTGGGATTTCAGAATTCCTACTAGTTTCGCCAGTGAATAAGATTTAAACTGTTCATGTGCTTTAACTGTTGATACGACTGCCCGCCATTCAGATCTTAGACGATTTAGAAAAGTAACCTTCTGTTCGATCAGCTTTCTTTCAATGTCATGTTTGATCATTTTACTGAGAAGATGATTGAACCGATCGAATGTTTGTGTAACTAGCTCCTCTGGCTTTTGCTTGAACTCTCCAAATTCATAGAGAAGAAGGGTCTGAATCGAGTGCTCCAGGTCTTCATCTGTCGAATACAGTTCTCTCAGCCTATCCCAAATTTCTTTCGCTGTACTACATGAACTCACCAAACGAAATGTGTCAGATTGAAGAGCAAACCGGATTAGTCTCAATGCCTTAATGTTGCATTGAAACTTCTCCTTTTCGTCCTGAGCGACGTCATTCACATCTTTCAACAGATCATTGTACTCCTTTTGAGTTTTAATGATTTTTGAAGTCTTTGAATGAGAAAATGGTCCATTTATGATTGCTTCCCATATAAGATACCCGTTGTCCTCCGATCCAATAACGTAGTCTTCAAAATGATGCATCCACACTTCATAATCTTGAGTGTAGAGGATTGGAATCTTGGTTGTTGATCCGATGCTGTTAGAAATGTTGATTGGATTGGATTGAGAATCGTCCATGCTTGATCGTTTAACCTGTTAGAAGATCAGACTTTGTAATACGTAATATTAGGGCAGAATTGATAATTAATGAGATACGTCAATAATGGAGTGACGGCTCAATAAATATCAATGCATGTAGAATAAACCCTAATCACTTCTATGACAGAAGAGATGTGTATGAATTACACAGCCTCCTGCTCTGATACCAATTGATGAGATATTAATCTCTTAGATCGTTTAGATCTTACACAGGTTTGGCAAAACGATTCAAACAAAGTAATAAACAAGAGATGGAATCAGCAGTATGATTAATGATTCAAATGATTCAAGCCTCAGTAGAGCTCGACAAAGAACTTCCGCTGTAGAGGCTTTTAGGGTTACAATCGATGAGAACAATAAACGTTATGAAATTAACTCCAAAATCTTACATACTATGATGCATGCAAGCATATATAAATCCTCAAACCCTAACAAATAAATAACGGATGGACAGGCCCAATCCGGATACAAAACAGGGCTAAGAGCCGAGCCCAAGACGCAACACCATACACCCAACAAGGTCGTTTGGGGTTGTACATGGAATGCACTCATCGAGTCCATGGGCAGACTCGATGAGTTGGAGCGGGTTGTTCCGTGTTTTCGAACCAGGGGTTGAGTAACCGAGTTGGGTGAGTGACTCGGTGAGTCGGAAGGGATTTAGAGGAATCGGGTCCCCGTAGGGACTCGGCGAGTCCACGCCAGACTCGGCGAGTTGAGTTGACCGTTGACCATTGACCAGAGCTGACCGGTGTTGACTTGGTAGAATTAGTCAACCATAGTTGGGATAGTGTTAATTAGAGATATACTTGTGTTATAGGAGGATGGTAGCTCGGGAGATCGAGCACTAGTGATTTCCGGGATTTACGAGTTACCGAGATACGCGAGGTGAGTCTTCTCACTATACTTTACCTTGAGTAGGTAATTGGAGTTATGTGATACAATGTTGTATGCTATATATGTTTTATGTGTTGCACTGCATTATTCTATGTGATTTATGCATTATTCTATGTGATTTATGCTATGCATGCTACAGAGTTAGCACCGGAAGGTTCACAGAGATAGAGCCTGAGGGTTCACAGAGTTGGGTGCACGGACCCACAGAGTTATAGCCTCAAGTGGCTAATATGTGTTATATATGGTATTTTTGGGAACTCACTAAGCTTCGTGCTTATAGTGTTTTGTGTTATTTGTTTCAGGTACTAGTGAGGATCGCGGGAAGGCACCGGCCTGATCAGTACACACATGGGATTTTTATGCTATGAGATCTTGGGATTGTTATATGCTATGAATTGAGTTTTAAACAATGATGTTTTTATGAGTAATAAATGAATTATGTTTTTATAAAATGCGAAAAAAATTGTTTTGAAATTTACGGTGTTAGAAGTTGGTATCAGAGCCTTGGTTTGAGGGATTCGAGTACACCTTCGGGCGTATTTGAACTCAAACTAAGGATTTGAGAAATATTTTCAAAAGAGAACCAAGTGTTTTTTGAAAGAGAGTAAAAGAGTTTTAGAAAACGCAGAGCAGAGTCGTGTGTACGATCAGTCAGCGCCCGAACGGTGATTTCCCAAGATACCTTTATGTTATATGCTTATGATATTGATATGATGTATTCTCGTGCTAGAGTGGGCTAGGTACTCCTATTAGGACTAGAGTGGCCTGATTTGTGATGCCTTAGCCTATGGGGAGGTGAGCTGCTATGAGATGCTTGAGAGTGAGTAGGTAGCAGTGAGGAGCTTATGAGAGATCTGTTAGAGAAAGGATTTTTCATAATAGAGTACTTGGGACTTGGGATCCTAGGAGGAGGACTTGGGGTGTATAGTGACGCGGTGTGGACGGTAGTATTGGTCCCGTACTACTGAAAACACCGGGACGGTGTACAGTTCAAGTAAGAATCTTCGGGATGCCAGGGATCAAGGAGGGATGAGTTATCGAGTGCGAGTATGCTCGAGTGAGTTTCTAATATATCGTATATTTTAGAGGTAGATCATGGTGAGGACACATCATGCGCCAGAGAGCAGCGAGCCCAGCGATGAGGAGATCCACCGGATCATCCATGAGGAGGTGGCCGCGGCCATCTGGGCAGAGATACCAGAGATGTTCGGGTCTATCAAGACCATGCTGATTGAGACTTTTGACGAGTGTTATGCCGCTCTTTCTGAGGCTGCTGTTGCAGCGGCTACCGCAGCCATCGCTGCTGCTAGGCCATAAGGGGGTGACTCGTTGTTGTTCAGGGAGTTCAGCAACACGAAGCCACCAGAGTTTGATGGGACGCAGGATCTGATTGCAGCGATGAGATGGGTATCTGACATTGAGGGGTGTTTCTATACATGCTCGTGCCCGGAAGTTCACGACAACACACTATTCTCTAGCAGAGCTTGCTGCGGTGACCTGGGAGAGGGTCGTGATGAGTACGTTCCCCCGGTGGAACGGGATCGGTTGGCACATGAGTTTTTGACCCTCAAGCAGGGTACAGAGTTTGTTACGGTTATTACCATGATGTTTCATGAGAGGGCAATGTTCTTCCCTGAGCACGTGTCTTCTGAGCAGGCACGTATGAGCTGTTATTTGAGTATTTTGAGGAGAGATATTCGAGAGTTCGTGGCAAACTCCTCATACCGGACATTTGCCGAGCTTTAGGAAAATGCACGGAAGAGGGAGATCGAGTTAGAGACTCAGGCTAGGGAGGAGGCGGAGTCTCAGGGGAGGGATCGACGACCGACACAGTCCCAGCCGGCAGCCAAGCGGGCCAAGCCCGCTGATCCCAGAGCAGGGAGCCAGAAGGGCCACACTTGTGGAAAGTGCGGAAAGGGTTATGATGGAGTTTGTAGAGCTGGATCTTGCTACAAGTGTGGCAAGGAGGGGCATATGGCCAAGGACTGCTCCAAGGGGTTTGCAGTGTGTTTCCACTGCAACTAGACCGGACACCGGAAGGCCGAGTGTCCGCTGCTGCGAGGGTCAGCACAAGGAGCTTCTCAGGGGTCTGCCCCTGCTGCGATTAGAGCTTCAGATAGTCGGCCGGTGAAGACCGAGACACCGAAGGCTCGTGGGAGAGCCTTCCAGTTGACTGCGGAAGAGGTCCGTGCAGCGCCCGATGTCGTGGTTGGTATGTATTCTTTCATGTATTTATTTTAATGTTTGAGATTTTTTGCTTATATTATGATATGCGTAGGTACTTTTCTTGTGAGTTCTGTACCTGCTTTGGTGTTATTTGACTCGGGTGTGAGTCGATCTTTTATATCGTTGGCTTTTAGTCAGCACATCGGTATTAGTCGGGAGGCGTTGAGTCGACCTCTGAGAGTCTCCATCGCCGACGAGAGAGCAGTGTATGCCATAGAGGTGATTCGAGGGTGTGTACTCGAGATATTCGGTGTAGAGTTTCCTATTGATTTGGTCCCGATTACGATGGGGGACGTCTGTGTCATCGTAGGCATGGATTGGTTGAGTAGATTTGGAGCCGTTATCGATTGCAAGTGGCAGCTGGTGACTATACGAGACCCAAGTGGGGGAGTTCTTACGATGTACGGTGAGGGTACCCGTCCCAATTTAGCGTTTTTTCGGCTACTAGAGCGAGACAGAGTCTATAGCAGGGCTGTAGTGGTTTTGTAGCATATGTGATGGACATGCGAGTTGGTGCAGAGAGACTGAGTGCGGTTGAGGAGGTTCCGATAGTGTGGGAATTCTCGGATGTCTTTCCCGAGGAATTACCGGGTGTGCCTCTCGAGAGGCAGGTTGAGTTTCACATTGATTTGATTCCGGGGGCAGCACCTATTGCCAAGGCGCCCTATTGTCTTGCACCTCCAGAGATGCATGAGTTATCCTCGCAGCTTCAGGAGCTGCTGGGGAAGGGGTTTATTCGGCCGAGCAGCTCGCCGTGGGGAGCACCGATCCTTTTTGTGAAGAAAAAGGATGGTTCGCACCGAATGTGCATAGATTATCGAGAGCTGAACAAGCTAAAGGTCAAGAACCGTTATCCTTTGCCGAGGATCGATGATTTGTTCGATCAGCTGCAGGGAGCATCTTGGTTTTCCAAGATTGATCTGAGATCTGGATATCATCAGATGAGGGTGCGCGAGGAGGATATCCAGAAGACCGCGTTCAGGACTCGTTATGGGCATTACAAGTTCATGGTAATGCCGTTCGGGCTCACCAATGCGCCTGTAGCGTTCATGGATCTCATGAACAGGGTATGCAGACCGATGCTGGATTGGTCAGTGATTGTGTTCATTGACGACATTTTGGTGTATTCGAGATCTAGGGAGCAGCATGAGGAGCATTTGCGAGAAATCCTCAGTGTGCTGAGATCAGAGAGGCTTCATGCCAAATTCTCCAAGTGCGATTTTTGGTTGTGAGAGGTGCAATTCCTTGGTCACCTCATTAACCAAAAGGGGATCTTGGTCGATTCGGCCAAGATCGAGGCAATGTTGATCTGGGAGGTGCCGAAATCTCCTTCCGAGATCAGGAGTTTTCTAGGGTTGGCCGGCTATTATCAGAAGTTCATCAGGGATTTCTCGAAGATTGCTGTTCTTCTCACCAGGTTGACCCGGAAGGGTATGGTGTTCAGCTGGGGCCCAAAGCAACAGGCCTCATTTAAGACTCTTCGCCAGAGATTGTGCGAAGCCCCGGTGTTGGCTCTTCCGGAGGGAATGGAGGACTTCGTGGTGTATTGTGACGCATCGATATCTGGGTTGGGCGTGGTGTTGATGTAGAGAGGGCATGTGATCGTCACGGCAGCTGAAGCCCCACGAGGCAAGGTATCCCACCCACGATCTAGAGTTGGGGGCTGTGGTGTTCGCCCTCAAGATTTGGCGCCATTACCTGTATGGGGTTCGGTGTACGATATACACGGACCATAAGAGTTTGAAGTATTTGATGGATCAGCCAAACCTAAACATGCGTCAGAGAAGATGGTTGGATGTAGTAAAGGATTATGATTGTGAGATCCTGTACCACCCGGGCTAGGCTAATGTGGTAGCCGACGCCCTGAGTCGTAGGGTAGAGAGCGCCCCGATTCGGGATATTTGTATGAGATTGACGGTGATGACTCTGGTGTTGGACACCATCAGAGGGGCTCAGGCTGAGGCAGTAAGACCGGAGAACCGTAAGAGAGAGCGAGTTATCAGTCAGATGTCAGAGTTCGTAACCGATAGCAGAGGGCTTATGACCTTCCAGGGTCGGATTTGTGTACCGTTTATTGGAGGAACGCGTACCATCTTGATGGAGGAGGCGCATAGATCGAGATTCTCGATCCATCCCGGGGCCATTAAGATGTTTATGGATCTTAAAAGAGAGTATTGGTGGCCCTGTATGAAGAGAGATGTGGTGTGGTTTGTTGAGAGGTGCCTAACCTGTCGTAGGGTTAAGGCCGAACATCAGAGACCGCATGGTAAGTTGCAACCACTGGAAGTCCCAGAATGGAAATGGGAGCAAATATCCATGGATTTTATCACCAAATTGCCGAAAACGGCGAGGGGTGTCGATGCGAATTGGGTGATAGTAGACCGTTTGACAAAGAGCGTTCACTTTCTCGCCATTAGTGAGAGCTCTTCTGCGGAGAAGTTAGCTGAGGTATATGTGAGAGAGGTGGTATCACGGCATGGGGTGCCGATCTCGATTGTGTCAGATCGAGATGTGCGTTTCACTTCCAGATTTTGGAAGAAATTCCATGAGGAGTTGGGTACGAGGCTGCATTTTAGTACCGCATACCACCCACAGACTGACGGTCAGAGCAAGCGGACGATTCAGACGCTCGAGGACATGCTCCGAGCATGCGTGTTGGATTTTGGCGGAAGTTGGGACACGTATTTACCCTTAGCGGAGTTCTCCTACAACAACAACCATCATTCGAGCATTGGTATGCCGCCCTTTGAGCTGTTGTATGGGAGGAGGTGTCGGACTCCCATTTGTTAAGGAGAGGTAGGGCAACGAGTGATGGGTAGCACGAAGATTGTGCTTCAGACGACAGAGCAGATACAGCGGGTCAGGCAGAGGTTTTTGACCACTCAGAGCTGCCAGAAGAGTTATGCGGATAGGCGACGATCCGAGCTTGAGTTCCGGGTCAGTGATTATGTTCTCCTAAAGGTATCTCCTTGGAAAGGAGTGATTCGATTCAGGAAGAGGGGCAAGCTAGGGCCCCGGTATATTGGGCCGTTCAGAGTAATCACGAGGGTGGGCAAGGTAGCGTATCGCCTGGAGCTACTTGCGGAGTTGGAGCGGATTCATAATACCTTCCATGTGTCTCAGTTGAGGAAGTGTATAGCCGACGAGTTGGTGGTAGTGCCGTTAGAGGACATTCAGGTGGATGCGAGCCTGAACTACGTGGAGAGACCAATTGTGATTGTGGATCAGAAGATCAAGATTCTGAGAAACAAGGAGGTGCCTCTGGTACAGGTTCAGTGGCAACATTGGAAAGGATCCGAGTTGACTTGGGAGCCAGAGCGGGAGATGCGTGAGCCGCATCCGGAGCTATTTCAGGGATGAGACTTTGAGGGCGAAGTCTGATTCAAGTGGGGGAGAATTGTAACATCCGGAATTTCAGGTATTATATTTATTCATTGTATTTCAAGTTTTGTGGAAGAACTCGGCGAGTTGGTGCGTAGAATCGCCGAGTAGAGACGCGATTTCTCACCCGGGTTAATGACCGGACTCAACGAGTCGCATTGGTGGACTCGGCGAGTCCGTGTTGTTTAATGAAACCCTAATGTCTCAGGCTTGGGACCTATTTATAGGGCCTTATGGCCGTCATTTGTGCTCATCAGTCCCCAGATTGAAACCCTAGTGAGCTTGAGCGATTTGAGTGAGAGAAGGAGCCATTGTTGACCTTGGAGGTGTTGTCTAGCAAGAAAAAGGAAGCTCTAGCCAAGAGGAAGCAAGGGAGTTAATTTCCTGAAGATCTGAGGTCCAGAACATCACATTTGAGGTACCATTTTCGAACCATTTTTTGTTATGGTGATGTTCATGTTGATTTAGGGCTTATTGAGCCCTTTTTGTGACTAGATCTAGTGCTCCCATGGTCCCTTAGCGAGTTAAGGTTCTGGATCTAGACCCATGGAGGTCCAGAGTGCCCCTTTGTCCAAGCTTTATATGAGTCTATGGAGGTTTTGGTTTGGGATCATTGTATTTGAGGTTAAAACACCATTTATGAGTCAATAGGTGTGATATGAGCGCCAAGACATAAACTTTACGTGATAAATAAGCTTGGAAAGACTGGATCTATGAGTTAGAGGAACAGATCTGACCTCAGGAGGTCGTTTGGGGTTGTGCATGGAATGCACTCGTCGAGTCCATGGGTAGACTCGACGAGTTGGAGCGGGTTGTTCCGTGTTTTCGAACCAGGGGTTGAGTAACCGAGTTGGGCGAGTGACTCGGTGAGTTGGAAGGGATTCAGAGGAATCGGGTCCCCGTAGGGAGTCGGCGAGTCCACGCCAGACTCGACGAGTTGGGTTGACCGTTGACCATTGACTAGAGCTGACCAGTGTTGACTTGGTAGAATTAGTCAACCATAGTTGGGATAGTGTTAATTAGAGATATACTTGTGTTATAAGAGGACGGTAGCTCGGGAGATCGAGCACTAGTGATTTTCGGGATTTACGAGTTACCGAGATACGCGAGGTGAGTCTTCTCACTATACTTTACCTTGAGTAGGTAATTGGAGTTATGTGATACAGTGTTGTATGCTATATATGTGTTATGTGTTGCACTACATTATTCTATGTGATTTATGCTGTGCATGCTACAGAGTTAGAACCGGAAGGTTCACAGAGATAGAGCCTGAGGGTTCATAGAGTTGGGTGCACGGACCCACAGAGTTATAGCCTCGAGTGACTAATATGTGTTATATATGGTATTTTGGGGAACTCACTAAGCTTTGTGCTTACAGTGTTTTGTGTTATTTGTTTCAGGTATTAGTGAGGATCGCGGGAAGGCGCCGGCCTGATCAGTACACACACGGAATTTACGGTGTTACATGCATAGATGAGGTTATTTTTCCAAATCAGGTTTTTGTCACAACAGAAAAAATTGTGATAATGTTAAACCGGAGTTTAATAAAATGATTAAAGAGGATAACAAGAAATCCTCAAAATAAGGATTTTTCTCAAACCAAAGTATCGTCGAAAACAATCTCACACAGAATTCATGTACTTTTCAAAGACAAAAACCAAAACGAGTTTGGATTGAAAAATCCGAAAAATCAAAAGATGTTTCAAAACAAGTTGATAATGTTTCACAACATGTCAAATTTAATTCTCAAGAGTTTAAGGAACAAACTGATAAAATTTCAAAAGAAAGTGGTGTTTCATAGAGACAAGCAAGAAAGAAAGTTTTTTGGCAAACAATTGAGTCTCGCAAGAAATGGAATGGTATGCTAAGTAAAACATTTGAGCCGAAAAAGTGTATATCAGTTCAGACATCTTCTTAAAAGAAAGCTGACAATAAGAAAAATCCCGCTCTAACTCAAAAAGATTTGTCTCCAAATAAACCACAAAGAGATTTTTCAAAGTCTAAAAATCAAGAGTCCAATTCATATTTCCAAACAAAAGGTCAAACATCAAATGCAAAGAGGTTTACAAATTGTCAATCAACAAGGAATTTCAATTCAAATCAACAACCAAGATTTTCACAAAATCATTTTTGAAGACAAAATCAAATTTTCAATAAGCCAAGAAAATTTTCTTCTCAAACTAAAATGGTGTTTTCCACTAAACAATTCGATACATTTCATTGTAAAATAAATGTGACTTACACACCAAAACAACCAAATTTTCCTAATCAACCTACAAAACAAGTTTCCAAAGTTTCGTATGTCAAAGGCAAGTCAGATGTGAAAAAGATTAACCATTGGCTTGAAGGAAATGGAAGATCATTTCAACCAGGGAAGTTTTCTTCAATTAGTGAGGAATCTTGAATATCATTAGTCAGCATGAATATTAAGCTAAGACTTAGTGACATTCGTAACTAGGTCCCGTTAGAAGAAAATTCAAGGAGTTTAGCGGAGTGTTGCCGAATTTTCTAATCATTCACCTAAGTCATGTGAGTGGATAGTTACTTCCATATTACATATAAATAAAAAGTATTTAGATAATTAAGTGTTATGTGTGCCTATTATATGTGATTGGAACCTTTTTATGATAGATGAAATTATATGAGCCAATCTTATTTAACCATATATGTATTTTTATACTTATAATATATGGGGTAGTGAAGGGCAAAGAGAAATGAAAATAATGAAGAGAGGTTGAGACTTTTTAGTACTACCAGATTAGTAATGTAGTTACCTAGTAGGTTGTTGATAATGACCACATACTATTCTATGTCAAGTCAGGTCAAACACTGAAAGCTATGGACTTAGTGCCTATTAGATAAACATTGGCAGCAATGGAATTCGTGCCTAAACGCTAGCAACATGGACTTAGTACCTATGAGTAAACACTGGAAGCTATGGAGTTAGTGCCTAGTAGATACCATCGGCAGTGATGGACTTCGTGCCTAAGAACTGGTAGCTATGGACTTAGTACCTATTAGAAAAACACTGGAATTTTTGGACTTAGTACCTATTATATAAACGTTAACAACGATGGACTTCATGCCTAAACACTGGCAGCTATGGACTTAGTGCCTATTAGAAAAAATTGGCATCTATGGACTTAGTGTCGATTAGATAAAAACTGACAGCGATGGATTTCGTGTCTATTCCTTAGGACAAGCCTTTATGAAGGAGGATAGAAAACAACCTACTAACAAGTATTAAAGAGAAATCCATGAACTAGTATTGTCAGCATAAAAGATCCTTAGGGTAGATCCTTAAGAATAAAGAAGATAATGGGGATTGGTAATCGAGTTAATTGCTGATAATTAACTATATTGTTGTGGGTTAAAAAACCTATGTAGTCAGCATGTTTCCCATCCTAACCCACTCAGTTTGTTTGTATTTCAGGTATCAATACGAAGGTATTGATAGATAATTATTTGCTGAAGGATTCAAGGAGATGTAGATTGTTAGTATATTGAGACATTGTAAGTCTCCGTTTATGCTTAGGTTTCTTGTATCAGTTATGACATCCGAAGTTTTGAAAAGATATAAATGTCAAACATTTCTTCGAAAATGTTAAATTTTAATATTATCTCACATTAAGATAATATTTTTGGGACCAATTTCGCAACAAAAGAAATACTTTGTATTAAAATAAGCATAAATGAAAATTTTAAAATGACCCTAAATTTGGGGATGTCACAGTTGGCATCAGGGAATTAGTTTAAGCGAACTAGGAATTTTAGGAAATTTCTAGAATTAAACTTAGAATACTAAGCAATGATTGTGAGGTGAGTGTCTATTCTACTTTAGGTAGTATACCTAAATTGACACAAGCATTATAATACATTAGGAAATGTTCCTAAATTGCTATTATGTGCTAAATGATTTATATTATAGCATGCCTTTGGTTGCCTATCTAAATTTCTATTAGGTTTAAGGTATATTGCCAACCTAGAATTTGGAAATTTTATGTGCTGAAGCTTCTAAATGTTTAAATATGGTATTATAACTGACATATAAATTTTCGGAGTGATAAGGAAGAACGTGTGTCAAAACCTTCCATATCTATATTCTCGTCTTAGTACACCGAACGTCTGCTTTGTTATATAAAACGTCATTATAAGGACTCATTGCGGACTGAGAAAATGGAGGAAATAAGAAGGCTTATGATAGTGAATGACACCAATCATAAGATATCATAAGGGTGGTATCTTGCCTTTAGATTGGTGGAAGGATAGTACTTTTGGTGTGATTCCCGAAGTCGTCCCATCGTCTGGCGTTTCCACCACCAACTTAGTTGAAGCAAAATTGTTATTAAAGATACACGTGGAAGAAATCCTAGTGGAGTATACGAAAATTTTTATGATTTCTTGGATACATTTGTATGTGTTAAATTATTTTGTGGTTTTAGGAATAAGAGCTTGGGGACTGCAACACAAATTTTAGGATAGGTATGAGTAGGTGTTGAAGGCAGTTTGGGCCATACTACCGGAAACATAGGATTCATACTTAAACCAGGATGAGTCACAAAGTTAATAAAGTATTAGTAATTGATTTTGTTTTGTTCATGACTGTCGTTACCATCGTTTCAGTCATGACTAAAAGGATGAATGTATTCTGACCCTAGTGATCATATCGAATCGAGTCAACTTGAGAAAAATGTATGTGAAGTAAGTTAATTGTTTCAGAGAACCACTATCGCTGTAGCATTCTACTTCAGTTAAGAGATTGAAGGAAAAGATAATTGAAGCGATCGATAGAGGTATCACAATCATCACTGAGATCAAGTAGCATGTAGCTAGAAGTGGTACACACTAGAATGTGATTATATCTTATTAGAACATGAGGAATGTATCTTTCATTCTGGAGTATGATTCAAAGAGACCTGACTCTAGCCATTGCATCGTATGACGAGAGGTCATTAGAACATGACCCATCAGTTACGATAGTCAAAATAGATGAAGCAAAAGTTTCCGATGAAGATCAAATTTAGAATCAAAGAGCAGGTACAAGATTGAGCACCATCAACAATGAAAAAGTCTAAGAGCTAGAAACTCAATAGAAAAGACATGAGAGTTACGGTTATTACCCAGGATGGAAAGTTAATGTGCGGAGTCATTATACAATCCCTTTTTTGTTGATGATCCAGGGATGTAATCATCCTGAAAGGTAGATAAATGTAACACCCGTAAATTACGGCTAGTCAATTTGACTATTATAAGCGTTAAAATTGACTTTCTGATAGAAAATTATTTAGGATAAATAATCTTAATGAAAGTTATGGTATATGTGGCAAGGATTCAACAGATATAAAGAACACCCACATATGACTTTGTGAGAGGAAGTTACGATTTTTATAATATTTCAGGGTAGCAGTATACGCCTCAAAAACCAAAATTGGAATCACTTGATTGTTAGGAAAAAAAAATCTAAAGGAGATTTGAAGATCTCATTCTCATGGTTATGTCGATATAAAGATAGTCGAGAATGGATATCATATGAGAGAGTTATAAATTTTTATCGGACTTTAACCGTCTAAGCATGTTAAAAATATAGATTTAAAAATAAAGTCAAAACTAGTTGAAGGAGTCTAAATGAAAGTTTTAAACCTCGTCGATAGCTACGCATGGATATAAAGCCTGTTGAAAAAAGAGCTCGTATGAAGAATATATGAACTTTCTAGGGAACATAAATTCTTCGCTCGCACCTAAGCACAAAGACAGAGTGCATTGTGCACACTGACACTCTAACTAGAATGCGACACGTGGCACCACACAGAAAGTGACATGTCACTCTCTTATGACCAAATGTGCGGCGTACACCATATCTATGCACGATGTCTAGTCCAAATTCTATTATAAATATGAGTCAGAATTCAGTTCATTCCCACACCTTTCAAACGTTTCTCTCTTGATTTCTCTCAGTTCTAAGCCCATCCTACCTTAAATTTTTAGTTGGAGAAGCCCTGTGGTGTTTGATAGCTGGCAATTAGAAGCTCTTGAGTCAAAGTTATGTCCGCTTAATTCCCAATTTTCATCAGTATTCTTGGTAAGTTAAACTATTTCATTATAGTAATAGTCGATATTGTGAACCTATAACTAAGATTTATCAGTAATTCGAAGTCTTTATACTTATTGAGCTACTTATGGGGATAATGTCTAGGAGATTTAGTGAGGTGTTTAAAGTGAGATTTCCAAATATTATACTTTGTATACCAAATGGACTCTACCTCCGATATAATCCTTCCTGGTTGTTCCTTACTTGATAGATCTTGATGTAGACATTGGGATTAGTGAGGAATCTAGACTATCATTAGTCACCAAGAATATGAAGCTATGACTTAGTGACATGCTTAACTAGGTCCTGTCAGAAGAAAAGTCAAGGAGTTTGGCAGAGCGCTGCCGAATTTTCCAAACATTCACATAAGTCAAGTGAGTGGATAGTTACTTTCATATTACACATAAATAAAAAGTATCTAGATAATTAAGTGTTCTTTGTGCCTATTATCTATGACTGGAACCTTTTTATGATAGATGAAATTCTATGAGCCAATCGTATTTAACTATGTATGTATTTTTATACTTATAATATATGGGGTAGTGAAGGGGAAAGAGAAATTAAATAATGAAGAGAGGTTGAGACTTTTTAGTACTACTAGATTAATAATGTAGTTACCTAGTAGGGTATTGACAATGAGCGCAGACTATTCTAAGTCAAGTTATGTCAAACACTAGCAGTTATGGACTTAGTGCCTATTAGATAAACATTGGCAGCGAGGGACTTTGTACCTAAACGATGGTAGCTATGGGCTTAGTACGTCTTATACAAACACTGATAGATATGGACTTAGTGCCTATTAGACAAACATTAGCAGTGATGGATTTTATGCCTAAACACTGGTAGCTATAGACTTAGTACCTATTAGACAAACACTGGTAGCTATGGATGTAGTGCCAATTAGATAAAAATTGAAAGGCGATGGAGTTTATGCGTAACCGCTGACAGCTATGGACTTAGTGAGTATTTGACAAACATTGGCAACTATGGACTTAGTGCTGATTAGATAAAAACTAACAACGATGGATTTCATGTCTATTCCTTAGGACAAGCCTTTAGGAAGTAAGATAGAAAACAACTTACTGACAAGTAATGTGGAGAAATCCATGAACTAGTACTGTTAGTATAAAAGATCCTTAAGGTAGATCCTTAAGAATAAAGAAGATAATATGAATGGGTAATCGGCTTAGTTGTTGATAATTACCTAAATTATTGTGGGTTGAAAACCCTATGAACTCACTAGGTTTCCCAACCTGACCCACTTAGTTTCTTGTATCAGTTACGACATCCCAAGTTTTGAAAAGATATACATGTCAAACGTTTCTTTGGAAATGTTTAATTTTAATATTATCTCACATTGAAATAATATTTTTGGGATCAATTGTGCAACAAAAGAAATACTATGTTTTAAAATAAGCATAAATGAAAATTTTAAAATGACCCTAAATTTTTGGATGTCACATCAATCCTATGAATGTTTTGTCTGTCCCACAGTCTCACAACCATTCCTACAATGGTCTTACTCGTCCTAGTGAAGGCTACTAGCCATATCGCAGGCTTACAATACTCTCATAATAGCTTATTGACCTTGTGAATGCTAGGGGCTACCCCACAATCTTACAACACTTCCACAACTGCCAGCCAACCTAGTGAATGTTACGGCTCACCTTATACTCTTACAACACTTCTATCACTGCCTACCACTCTAGTGAATGCTACGAGCCACCCCATAGTCTTATAAAACTCATATAATTTCCATGGTTCCAGCCCATGGCCTTGCCGACTATCCAGGAGAATACATAGCGAAGAATCAATACAAGCCGAAACTCTAATCTACTAATCCCCAACAAGCGTTTAGGTCATGCTTCAAACCTCAAAGCCTTCATCTAACAAGAACTGGCAGAAACGTCTTAACACAACCCTCAACCTAAGCTTAACCTCGAATCCAAATTCACCACTACCGATGCTTACATCCTCAAATGAGATAACTTGAATTCCCATCATTTTCTTCCCTTATAACAACTTACCAGTAAACATAATCCCTTCCATAAGCCTCAAATCAATCCACTAACAAAACTAGCTATCCACTTGACCCTAGATAGGAAAATTTAAGTTGACTTGAACTTGGAGGTAGTCCCATTAATCCCAAGCAATTCTCCCCCACTTGGAATCATCTACACCCTGCCAACCTTATAACCATTCGAATGTAACACCCAAATTTTCAAATAATTTTTCACAATTTAAAAACACAATTTCATTCACAAATATTATAAAAGTGTCATTATATCACATCTCAATCCATAAAAAAACACAACCCAAGATCATAATGTGTAAAAACTCCTCATGTGTGTACTGATCATGCCAGCGCCTTCCCGCGATCCTCACTGGTACCTGAAACACATAACACAACACTGTAAGCATAAATTCTTAGTGAGTTCCCCAAAATACCACATACAACACATATTAGCCACTCGAGGCTATAACTCTGTATGACCCTTTGGTCAATGTGTCTCAGTGGGACCCTCCAGTCCCATATCTCTATGGACCCTCTAGTCCAAACTCTGTGGACCTTTCGGTCCTAACTCTGTATACTCTGAATCATACATAGCACAAATCACATAGAAATCACATCATACAAAAGCATACAAGATACTCTGTCACATTACTCTAGTTACCACTCTTTGGTAAAGTATAGTGAGAAGACTTACCTCGGGTAACTCGGTAATCTCGATCCCGGTAAAAATCCGGTCTAGCCTCCGCCTAATCACATGGAATAAGCACTCTAATTAATACCACTCTCAAGGCTGGACTATTCCCTCTCTTAGCACTCTCAGAAGGGTAAAAGAACATTTTACTCCTCTCGTTGCTCAAAGACCCTAAAGTTGATTAAACCCTAAACGTCAACAAAAGTCAACTCTCCAGGTTACGCTGCACGTACCAAACTTGTACGCAGGGCGTACCCGGCGACCTCACAGAAACGGGGAACGCGACCCCCTACGCCGCGCGTACTGGGATTACGCCTCGCGTAACTCCCAGTTTCAGACTCCTTAGCTCTCGGGGTCTTAAACAGTTAAGACACACGTCCGACTTCTAGATCTGACCATTTCTAAGCCTCTTAATCCGTAAAGTTGGTGACTTTAAGCCTTTGCATGGCTGGACAAGTCACTAACACCCGTAACATTCCATTTCCAACCCTAGAAAAGCTCATAACTCAAGCATGACCCCATAACAACGACCAAGTTGCGATTTTTATGGATCTATAACACAAATATCACTGAAATGGGACAGATCTAGGTCCATGGAGTACCTTACACTCATAAAGTCTCCACCTCTGGGACTTTTAACCCTAGAAATGGTCCATGCAACACCAAACCAAAATAAAGAGGAAAGTTTTGAACTTTATACCTCTAGATGAAGCTCCTTCCTCTGAAGATCTCAGATCCAAACTTGCACTTCAAGCTCTAGCCTCCACAAGCTCCTCTCCTTCTTCTTCACTAACACACCAAGGCACTTTTAGCTTAAAACACTCACACACAAGCTTAAGGACGAAGGAAGGCTATCTTTAGGGTTTCACTCTCTGATATGGTGGCTGAGGAATAAGCCTTAACATCCCTTATATAGTGCACAAGCCAAATATTAGGGTTTTCATCTGGGCCCTCTACGCCCAGCGTAACCCTAGGTACGCCCAGCATACGTAGGCGAGTCTGCGTCCAAATTAAGCGTATGAGTACGCGCAGCGTACTCCCCAGTACGCCCATCATACTCATTTGCCACAGAATTCACTCAAGGGATAAACTTGACAACTTGAAAAAAAGAGAAGGGTTAAATAGCTTACATGAATACACTCAAGGGTAAACTTGACAACTTGACAAAAGAGAAGGGTTAAATAGCTTACCAGACAAAAGAGAAGGGCTAAACAGATAGGAGTCCGACACCTCCTCCTATACAACAACTCGAAGGGAGGCATACCAATGCTCGAATGGTGGCTGTTGTTATAAGAAAACTTAGCCAATGGCAGATACGTGTCCGAACTCCCTCAGAAGTCCAACACACATGCCCGAAGCATGTCTTCGAGCGTCTGAATCATCCACTCACTCTGTCCGTCCGACTGTGGGTGGTAAGCGGTACTGAAATGCAACCTAGTACCCAACTCCTCATGGAACTTCTTCCAGAACCTGGAAGTGAAACGCACATCTTGATCTGACACAATCGAGATCGGTACACCATGCCGTGATACCACCTCTCTCACATACACATCCGCCAACCTCTCTGTGGAAGAGCTCTCACTGATAGCATGAAAATGAGCGCTCTTTGTCAGCCGGTCGACGATCACCCAAATTGCATCGACGCTTCTCGTAGTCCTCGGAAATTTGGTGATAAAATCCATGGAAATCTGTTCCCACTTCCACTGGGGAACCTGAAGTGGCTGCAACTTGCCATGCAGACATTGGTGCTCGGCCTTAACCCAGCGACATGTCAAGCACCTCTCTACAAACTACGCCACACCCGTCTTCATAGAGGGCCATCAATAGTTTCTTTTAGGTCCAAATACATCTTAGTGGCCTCAGGATGGATCGAAAACCTCGACCTATGCGTCTCCTCCATCAAAATGGTACGTGCCCCGCCCTCAAATGGCACCCAAATCTGGCCCTGGAAGGTCATTAGCCCCCGGTTATCGGCAATGAACTCAGATATCTGTCCAATCACCCGCTCTTGCTTGCGGTTCTCCGGTCTCATGGCCTCTACTTGGGCCTCCCGAATGGTGTTCAACAACGGAGTCATCACTGTCAACCTCAAACAAACATCTCGTAATCGAGTACTCCCCACTCTACGACTCAAGGCATCGACTACCACGTTAGCCTTGCCCGGGTGGTACATGATCTCACACTCATAATCCTTTACCACGTCCAACCATCTTCTCTGGCGTATGTTCAGGTTGGGTTGATCCATCAGATACTTCAAGCTCTTCTGTTCTGTGTATATGGTACACCGAACGTCATACAAATAGTAACGCCAGATCTTGAGGGCGATCACCACGGCCCCTAACTCCAGATCGTGAGTAGGATACCTCGTCTCATGAGGTTTCTGCTGCCTCGATGCGTATGCTATCACATGCCCTCTCTGCATCAGCACCGCACCCAATCCCGATATCGATGCATCACAATATACCACAAAGTCCTCCATTCCCTCTGGAAGGGCTAACACTGGGGCTTCGCACAATCTCTGGCGAAGTGTCTCGAATGAGGCCTGCTGCTCCGGATCCCAACTAAAAGCCACGCCCTTCCAGGTCAGTCTGTTGAGAGGAACAACAATCCTGGAGAAATCCTGGGTGAATCTCCGATAGTAACCGGCCAACCCCAGGACACTCCTGATCTCTAAAGGGGATTTCAACACCTCCCAACTCATCACCGCCTCAATCTTGGCCGGATCGACCAATATCCCATTCTGGTTGACAAGGTGTCCTAGAAACTGACCTCACGTAACCAGAAATCATACTTGGAGAATTTGGCGTAAAGCCTCTCCGATCTCAGAACTCCGAGGATCTCCCTCAAATGCTCCTCATGCTGCTCTCTGGATCTCAAATACACCAATATATCATCAATGAACACGATCACCGAACGATCCAACATCGGCCTGCACACCCTGTTCATGAGATCCATGAACGCCGTCGGTGCATTGGTGAGCCCGAAAGGCATCACCACGAACTCATAATGCTCGTAACGAGTCTTGAATGTTGTCTTCTGGATATCCTCATCACACACCCTCATCGGATGATATCCAGACCTCAAATCAATCTTGGAAAACCAAGACGCTCCCTGCAACTAATCAAATAAATCGTCAATCCTCGGTAAGGGGTAACGTTTCTTGACTGTCAGCTTGTTCAACTCCCGGTAATCAATGCACATTCGGTGTGAACCATCCTTTTTCTTGACAAAAAGGATCGGCGCTCCCTATAGCGAGCTACTCGGCCGTATAAACCCCTTTCCTAGCAGCTCCTGAAGCTGCGAGGATAACTCCTGCATCTCTGGAGGCGCAAGGCGATAGGGCGCCTTGGCGATAGGCGTTTCCCCTGGAACCAAATCGATACGAAACTCCACCTACCTCACAGGAGGCACACCCGAAAACTCCTCGGGGAAAACATCCGGGAACTCATGCACTATCGGGACCTCATCGACCGACCTTGGTCTCTCTGCACCTACTCTCGTATCCGCCACATAAGCCACAAACCCACTACAACCTTGTTGTAAACTCTGCCTCGCCCTAGCGGCCGAACAAAATGCTAACCCAGAACGGGTACCCTCACCTTAAATCGTAAGAAATACCCCGCTACTGTCTCCTTTGGTCACCAGTTGTCGCTCGTAGTCGATAACCGCTCCAAATCTGCTCAACCAGTCCATGCCTACGATGACAGAGACATCTCCCATAGTAATTGGGGCCAAATTAATCGGAAACTCAACGCCGAATATCTCGAGTACACATCCTCAACTCACATCAGTGACATACACCGTTCTCTCGTCAGCTATGGAAACCCGCAAAGGTCGACTCAACGCCTCCCGACAGATACTGATGTGCTGACTAAAGGCCAACGACAAAAAAGACCGACTTACACCCGAGTCAAATAACAACAAAGCAGGAACAGAACTCACAAGAAATGTACCTACGCATATCATAATATAAGCATAACACCACAACTCAAAATAAATATATGAAAGAATGCATACCATCCACAACATCGGGCGCTGCGCGGACCTCCTCCGCTGTCAACTGGAAGGCTCTCCCGCGAGCCTTTGGCGCCTCGGCCTTCACCGGCCGACTCTCCATAGCTCGTATGACAGCCAGGGCGGATCTCTGCGAAGCTCCCTGAGCTGACCCTCGCAACTGCGGACACTCGGCCTTCCGGTGTCCGGTCAGGTTGCAGTGAAAACAGACTGCAAACCCCTTGGCGCAATCCTTGGCCATGTGCCCCTCCTTGCCACACTTGTAGCAACACCCTGCCCTACACACCCCCTCATGACTCTTGCCGCACTTGCCACAAGTGCGGCCCTTCTGGTTCCTTGATCTCGAATCGGCGGGCTTAGCCCGCTTGGCAGCCGGTTGGGACTGTGCCGGTCGCCGATCCCTCCCCTGAGACTCCGCCTCTTCCATGGCCTGAGTCTCTAGCTCAATCTCCTTCTTCCGAGCATTTGCTTGAAGCTCGGAAAATGTCCGATATGTCGAGTTCGCCACGAACTCGCGAATGTCTCTCCACAAAATGCTCAAATATCTGCTCATGCGTTCCTGCTCAGAAGACACGTGCTCAGGGCAGAACATCGCCCTCTCATGGAACATCCTAGTGATCACTGTAACAGACTCAGTACCCTGCTTGAGGGTCAAGAACTCCTGGGCCAAACGTTCCCTTTCCACCGGGGGAACGTACTCATCACAAAACATAGCAGTTAACCTCTCCCAGGTCACCGCGGCAAGCTTTGCAGAAGAATAGTGCGCTGTCACAAACTTCCACCAGTCCTTCGCCCCCAAGCGAAGCTGGTTCAGCGTGAACCGAACTCTCAGATGCTCCGGACAAGAACATGTATAGAAGCATCCCTCAATATCAGAAATCCATCTCATCACAGCGATCGGATCCTGCGTCCCATGAAACTCTGGTGGCTTTGTGTTGCTGAACTCTCGGTACAGCAACGAGTCACCCCCCTGTGGAACTCGTAGCAGTAACGGCTGTGGTGGCCGCAACAACAACAGCATCACTAAGAGCAGCGTAACGCTCATCAAATGTCTCGATTAGGGTGGTCTTAATAGACCTAAACATCTCTGGTATCTCAGCTCGGATGGCAGCAGCCACCTCCTCGTGAATCAATCTGCGGATCTCCTCATCGCTAACACCACTACTCTCAGGTGTGTGGCATGTCCCAACCATGATGTCTCTCTGAAATACAACACAAAATATCAGAGACTCGCTCGAGTGTACACACAGTCGATATCCCATTCCTACTCGATCCCTGGTACCCTAAGGATTCTTACTTGGGTTGCACACTGATCCGGTGCCTTCGGTAGTACAGCCCCAATACTACCTGTCCACACCGCATCAATATTCACCCCAAGTCCTCCTCCTAAGATCCCAAGTCCCAAGTACTCTACTCTCTCTAAGCATAGTCTACTCTCTAGCAGATCCTTCATAAGCTCCTCGCTGCTATCTATTCACTCTCAAACATCTCCTAGCAGCAAAACCCCTAGGCTAAGGCATCACAAATCAGACCACTCTAGTCCTAATAAGAATACCTAGCCTACTATAGCATGCTTTGGGAAATCACCGTTCGGGCGCTGGCTGATCGTACACACTGCTCTGCTCTACTCTTTCAAAAACTTTTTACTCTCCGAGAAAAATTTTGTGCTTTTATTTTAGAATATCTCTCAAGTCCTCAGTTTGAGTTCAGATACTCCCGAAGGTGCACCCGAATCCCTCAAACCAAGGCTCTAATACCAACTTGTAACACCCAAAATTTTCAAATAATTTTTCACAATTTAAAAACACACTTTCATTCAAAAATATTATAAAATTGTCATTGTATCACATCTCAATCCATAAAAAAAACACAATCCAAGATCATAATGTGTAAAAACTCCTCATGTGCGTACTGATCATGCCGGCGCCTTCCCGCGATCCTCACTGGTACCTGAAACACATAACACAACACTATAAGCATAAATGCTTAGTGAGTTCCCCAAAATACCACATACAACACATATTAGCCACTCGAGGTTATAACTCTATATGACCCTCTAGTCAATATGTCTCAGTGGGACCCTCCAGTCCCGTATCTCTATGGACCCTCTGATCCTAACTCTGTGGACCTCTCGGTCCTAACTCCGTATACTCTAAATCATACATAACACAAATCACATAGAAATCACATCATACAAAAGCATACAAGATACTCTGTCACATTAATCTAATTACCACTCTTTGGTAAAGTATAGTGAGAAGACTCACCTCGGGTAAGTCGGTAATCTCGATCCCGTTAAAAATCCGGTCTAGCCTCCGCCTAATCACATGGAATAAGCACTCTAATTAATACCACTCTCAAGGCTGGACTATTCCCTCTCTTAGCACTCTTAGAAGGGTAAAAGACCATTTTACCCCTCTCATGTGTCACACCCCCAAACCAGACGGCGGAAACATCCGAGGGCTCGCGTGACTTAAATTGAATATCGTTACAATGAATATACATGAATCATAACATAAACGTCACTATGCATCAATATATTACAACTGAAATTGTTCACATCAAGTACATTGGTTTACATTACACATTCCTAACATAAATAGTTCGAGTGTTTTTAACAACATAACATCTAACATTAGTTCTTATAAATCTTCCGCTTATATTTTGTGGTAAAAATGATTTGTATATTTTGTAAAACCCAGAAAATCTGATATTTTCTGAAAAGACTTTTGTTTATTAAAGTGTCAGATCCATAAGTTGATGCATGAATGATTTTAAAAACACACACACACACACACACACACACACACACACATATATATATATATATATATATATATATATATATATATATATATATATATATATATATATATAAAGGGTATTTTGTATTATAGTTATAAAATTTCGAACGAGTAGTATTGAATTCCCCAGGAAACCCGATGTTTCCCGATGCTAAAATGTATTCGTGATTACTGATTTTTGTATTGTCTTAATGAATGAATATTGAATTAATCCATATTGTATATTGTCCTAATTTTGTCTACTTTGATTTCTCGTGAGCCTTAACAAATGAAGAGAAGGGAGTATTATGTCCCACTACTATCGTAAGTTCCTTTGGCTGTCGTGGATGCGAAAGACACGATGGTCCAACTCGCATTTGATTACTGTGACCTTACTAGCATTTCTAGCGGGACATTTTGGCCCACTAGCACACAAAGCTCTTGAAAGTCATTTTATAAAATATTGGGTCATTGAAGACCCAATAACATATAAGCGTTATCCCTTTGGGCCCAAAGATCATGTTGGTGGGCTTGCAAGGCCCAACAAGCATAATTTGAAACTCATAAGCCCAAAGTTTGTAGATTTACTCATTGTAGTCATCACGTATCTATTGAAGTGTTTTGATTTAACGTTTGTTGTTTTATATTGATTCGAGACCGAATCAATTCGTTTATAACGATATTTGGTATTAAAGGTGTATTTGTTTTTCATTTTGTCGCTAGCCGGATATCTTCTATTTTGTCTTAATGAATTAATTTGTTTAGAAGTATGACTTTGACCCTTTTCACTACATTTCTTTTATAAAAATAACACTTTTAGTCCTTTATATAAAAGAATTTCATTTTTAGTCCTTAAAAACATTTTCTTGACTCTTTTGTATCATAAACTTGTTGAAAAGACATTTTTAACCCAAATTATATTTAGTAAACAATTTTAGCCTTCTAGAATGGTGTTTCTCGGTTAGAACCCCAAATTTCACAATTTTTACAGTTTTGGCCCAAAATACAAAGTTTTTACATTTTTGATCCTTTTTGGAGTTTAAAAGCATTTTTGACCTTAGAAATAGTTTTATTTCACTTCATGTCCCCTGTTTTACAAAATATTACAATTCAGCCCCTTAAAAACTTCAATTTTCGCAATTTTGGGCTTGTTGGGCCGAAAAACCCATATTTAGCCCAATAACTCAAATTTTTGCGTTTTAAGTCCTTGGAAAATTCTAATATTCAGAAAAATGATTGTAAAAACTGTTTTTACTCTTTTAACCATCAAGAAACCGTGACTTGGCAGTTTTTACCCGAAGTTTTGTATTTTTAACATTTTAAGTCCTAAAATGGGTTTTATGTTAAAGTATGTTCCTCATAACCCTATAAGCTATTTTTCTTAACTAGATTAGTGTAAAAGAACTTAGTTTTTGTTTGTTTCCTTTCTCATGTCATAGATCTCGAATTATCACCTCTTTTTGTTACATATTTATCACAAAAACACATAACATCACACCCATATATGTATAAAATCACACATAGCATACACATACACATAGATTTACACATTTTCTTGTATTCTCCCACATAAAACATATGAAAACCGAAAATAGAGGGGTATGAAGCTCACCTTGAGTTGTAGTTTTGGTTTTGAAGAAGACTAGAAGAAGTTTGATGCTATTTCTCGGCTTTAGCAACCTTCCTTGGAAGATCTCGAACTTAGATGATTTCTAAGAGAGTGATCATGAGTTTGTATGGATTAGGAAGAGGTTTTTGATAAACCAAAGAGTCTAGGTCATAGATCCAAGCATGAACTTACCTTAGATGATGAGTTTTGTGGAATAATCTCTTTGAAAGCCTCTTAGATCTCGAAAATTTTGAGAGGAGTGGAGAGAGTTTCCTTGAGAGAATTTTGAGTGAAGTGTGTGTGTGTGTGTGTGTGTGTTTGGGTTCGGCCGAGAGGAAGAAAGAGAGGAGAGAAGAGAGATGAGTGTAGGGATGGTTGCTTGGATACATGAGTTATTTGCATGGAGAACCAAGAAATAATGGTTAGGTGGCAAACAAAAGTCAACTTCTCCTTCCTTATGTAGTTGGGCCGAGAAGAGGAGAGGGAAGAAAAGAAAATTTGGGCATTGAATGCTTAAGTCCATTTGATGGTTAAGTTAGGTGATTTTTAGCCCAATAAAAATCAAAGAATGATTTTTATGACCTATTAGGGCTAATATAAATTTGTTTTGGTCCAATAAGGTCCATTAAAGTTAATCTAGTTTATTTTGGGTTCATAAGGTCCAAAAATGTTAAGTTTCATGTATATGGGTCCAATTAGGGCCCATTTGAGAGTTCTAGGTTCAAGATAATTAAATTGGAAGCTCATTGTTCCATTAGGTCCAATAAGGAAGTCCTACTTCAAAGTGAACTCAAATTGGAATTTCAAAGGTTTCCAATTCTTTGTTGACCATTTGTAGGGCTAGAATGAAGTATTTGATGAAGTTTTGTTGTTATTAAATAAGCATCATTCATGCTTTCATGTTATTGATTCATAGTTGTTATAAGTGTTGTGATTACAAGGCTCCAAAATTTCTAGTTGTGATATCATGGCTCAAAGACCCTAAAGTTGACCAAACCCAAAAAGTCAACAAAAGCCAACTCTCCGAGTTACGTTGCGCGTACCAAACCTGTACGTGGCGTGTACCCGGCGACCTCACAGAAACGGGGAATGTGAACCCCTAAGCCGCGCGTACTGGGATTACGCCCCACATAACTCCCAGTTTCAGACTCCTTAGCTCTTGGGGTCTTAAATAGTCAAGACACACGTCCGACTTCTAGATCTGACCATTTCTAAGCCTCTTAATCCATAAAGTTGGTGACTTTAAGCCTTTGCATGGCTGGACAAGTCATTAACACCCATAGCATTCCATTTCCAACCCTATAAAAGATCATAACTCAAGCATGACCCCATAACAATGACCAAGTTGGGATTTTTATGGATCTATAACACAAATATCACTGAAATGGGACAGATGTAGGTCCATGGAGTCCTTTACACTCATAAAGTCTCCACATTTGGGACTTTTAACCCAAGAAATGGTCCATGAAACACCAAACCAAAATAAAGAGGAAAGTTTTGAACTTTATACCTCTAGATGAAGCTCCTTCGTCTGAAGATCTCAGATCCAAACTTGCACTTCAAGCTCTAGCCTCCACAAGCTCCTCTCATTCTTCTTCACTAACACACTAAGGCACTTTTAGCTCAAAACACTCACATACAAGCTTAAGGATGAAGGAAGGCTCTCTTTAGGGTTTCACTCTTTGATATGGTGGATGAGGAATAAACCTTAGCATCCCTTATATAGTGCACAAGCCAAATATCAGGGTTTGCATCTGGGCCCTCTATGCCCAACGTAACCCTGGGTACGCCCAGTGTACCTAGGCGAGTCCGCATCCAAATTAAGCGCATGAGTACGCGCAACGTACTCCCCAGTATTCCCAGCGTACTCATTTGCCATAAAATTCACTCAAGGGATAAACTTGACAACTTGACAAAAGAGAAGGGTTAAATAGCTTACCTGAATTTCGGGATGTTACATCGAATTTCTAAGCCATCTACAATTTCATTACTCACAAGTGCCACCAACCTGAGCTTGCAAGAAATAAAATTTCATGGCCAGTCGACCTATTATACATACGTCCTGAAATCTGGATAAATATACCCCACTATCTCAACGAAAACTTGATATCTCCAAGCACCTTTCACTTGATACAACTTCACAATCCTCAAGCGACTTCAAATAATGAAGTAGCACTAATAACCTTGCTAACGAAAATAGATAGATAACCACACTAATAAACATTTACTATGGAGAAATACCCACACGAACATACAACAACCAAGCCCTAAAGGTGTGAATTTGGCAACAACCAACCTTACACCTGTGATTCGACCAATCCTTCATTTCCTTGCAACTACAAATGATCCATGTGAATCCTAAGTTCAAAACCAACATGCTCATATTGTAACTTCCTCATACTCAATGAACTGAAACCATCAAGTCGACCTGACTACTGACGTCTCCCATATCGAAGTCTAAAACCGACCCAACCAGACATACTCTATGCATGACACTCAACATATATATAATGGAATATGAATAAGCCTCGAATGATAATAACCAGACCATCATAAAGATATTCTGATTCCTAGGTGGAGACTTAAATAAACCGAAGATAGCGTCTTGCACTCATAATCACATAATCATAAGCATAAATAATAAGAATATGGAGGAAGTGAATACGATACATACCTATGACAACATCTAATGGAAATCGAATCTCCTAGGTCTGCAGCTTATACGCTCAGCTCTTCACCACTAAATCCTATGCCTTGCCCTTGTGTGACAACTCGTAATTTCAAATCTTGTAAAACTCAATCTTGGTCAACGAAAGTCAAACATATCAAATGAAGGTCAAACTTATTTCTTTAATTATCTTAATATGGTTAGATTAATGAGTTATAGGTGTATAGACCTTGTATTTAAAGGTGTTATGTGTTTAAGAAAGAAAACAATAGGAACCTAGAACCTTCATCCGAGCCGCAAACCCTCCCAGCCGCAAACCCTCGCATAAGCTTGAGACTTCAGACCGCAAATGGTTTGCAGCCGCAAATAAGGTTCACGGCCGAGAACACTCGGTCTTATCCCTTCAGTGTGGTTTCCAATGAAGGTGTCCTATCAATTTTGACCCAATATAGGGGGAAAACCGTGAATTCCTCCTCACTTCTTCATTTCCAACTAAAAACACACCCCTCCCCTCTCAAGAACACCAACTGTAAACACGTTTCTCTCTCAACTATCATCCTTCAAACCTTTTAATCTTCTTAAGATCTTACTTGGATCTTCAAGAGTTCTTCATTTCCTCAAAGATCCTTTGGCCGTAAACCCTTGAATCTCCTTCATATCTTCAAGAACATCCAACCGCAAACCCAAGAACATCAAGATCTTCTTGGGCCGTAAACTCCAAGGCTGAGCCGTGAACTCCTTGCGGCCTTCCATCTTGCTTCTAACACTCTTGTTTGTAAGTTAAACTTACAAATTAGTCGATTTCCTTAACGTATCTATGATTCTATACACTAATTGTATACATATATATCACGTGAAACGCATTTTAGGGCTTGTTTTGTCTTGAGATCTAACTTGTGGAATCAATCATCATATATCGATCATTCAAGCGAATCACAAACATAAGAGGAGTTCATACCCCTAAAATTTACCTTTTTAAATGCTTTTTAGAAGCGGAATACAAGTAGAACACAATTTAATTGTATTAATCATTTACATTTGGAAACAAACAAACAAAAAGGATTTCTTATTCTTAAATGTTGTTAAAATTACTTTATAACCCTTTCAAACTATTTTTAGATTTCTGTTTATTTCAAAATCATATTTGTGTTCATATTTATGTATAAGTATGCTTTAACGGACTTCAGACTATTCCTAAAAACCGTACCTCTGGTTCCTTGTTTGGTTGTGGGTTTAGGGTTGGATCACTAGTCCGGCTATTGGTTACATCATAGTTATAGTTGCTAAATATATGCATGAATATTAAACCCCATTTTCAAGGAACATACTTAACTCGGTTGCATATGTATGGCAATTGAGTCTTTTCTCTAAATCAGTAACAGTTCAAACAAACATACTAGTAAACTATAATAGGTACAGTTTAGAGGATCACTACATACTAGTTTCTAATTCAGAGAAACAATACATGAGTCAATACATACATACTATTACTATTCATTACAAGGTATACTATTCATTTATGAGAACAAGAAGGAACTTACATACTATAACAAGAACAAGATAACTAAAATGTGAGATACTATTTTATGGCTTAACAATATTCTTGCTATGTCACGCATTATAACCAGAGTCTCCTGTAGGGAGATCATGAGTTTGTGTACAGATCTATACATGATTGACCATCCCACACCTTGCTGCTAGCTATAGTGGGACCTGCAGATCTATGGGTGACATATGTCATATCATTTTTGATGCCTGAAAAACGTCGTATTTTACACTAGTCAATCAAGCATGGCAATAACCTTAATCACATTTTAACCTTAGTTAGCTAATTTGGTTACAAGGTAGTTAATACAATTAGTAGTTTATTTTACACAATACTACTATAAATCTTCATTTTCCATTACTTTCATATAGTAATATGCTCACCTGAGAAATGCAAACTATTTTTCTAGTAAAGATAGTTTTACAAACATGGAAAACATACATTTTATACTATTTCATGTAAAATATACATTTTACACTATTTTCAAGAAAACAGAACATACAAACAGTTTGGTCTTGGGTAGAAGACTACTTTTCATTTAAGCAGAAAATATTGGATTTTCTGAGAAGTATACAAACATTTTCACTAAACAAATACAAACATTTTCACTAAACAAATACAAACATTTTCATGAAACAAATGCAAACACTTGACACTAAAATACTTATGAACTCACCAATTTAAATGCTGATACTCTCTTTCAAAATAACTTGTATTCTCAGGTAACCAGTAGACAGGTACACGAGCATAGGTTTTTGAGAAGACGGAGCATGTTCAGACATGTCTTTTATTTTTTCTTTACATTTTTGGTGTCATACTACTATTCAAAGAACACACATGTATTAACTATTTTATTAATGTAATGGATGTTGTTGCTTGTTTACTATTGTGCATTGTTATGATATTGTACATGACGTCCTCCACCGCCGAACGTTTCCGTCGTTCCGGTTTGGGGGCGTGATAGATTGGTATCAAAGCGTTGTTTATAGTGAACTAAGTATATCAACACATAAAAGATATACAACTATAAACACAATGGGATTAGAAACACTCTGACCAAGAGTTATACATTTTAAATATAACAAATATTTTATTAAAGTATTCAGGCATGCATTGATACCAAAACAATGTCATACAAAAACTAAACAAAAATATTGGGATTATTGAACAACACATGTAGGCTTGCAGATATATAATCAGGTCTGGGATTGATATAGCCTGATCAACTATATCTATCCGAGAAGTGATTAACATATGCCTAGGAATGGTTGTGGTGTTGCAACAAGTCTAAAAACTTACCAACTATACTACAAAGAAACACTAGAACATAACATAAACTTAAAATACTATAGGACTATTTTGTTGTACTATAATTTACTTATGTGAAAACTAAAAACGACCCTTACAAGTAGGTCTATAATTTCTAAGTGGATACGCTTAGGTTATATATGACCAAGATGTTATAGACTTAGAATTTGTGATCTTCGCTTTACTACTTGTTCCTTGTTTGGTTGTAGTCTTAGAGTTGGATCACTTATTCATAGGTGTAGTCTATCTCTAGTGATATATAGCTTGTATGCACTACGTAAGTATAGAAGTAACTGGTAAGGATCATCCTATAAATATATTTAGTAATACATCTATTTCATATTTCATACACCCCTATTCTCGCTTAGATAACATGGCTGGATTTCATCTACCGGGAGACTCGTACTTTCCCGATCAAGGGAATGGTGGATGGCTAGAAGCTGATCCAAAAGAGGATAACCCGATAGTTCCAGTAGAAGAAGACCCCGAGGAAAGTTCTGAGGAAGAGAACGAAGAGGAAGTTCAAGAACACTCTAATCAGAACCAGAGGTCTATAATCCACCTCAGGTTGCCCAAAATCCTAACCCTCGATAGGATTTTCAAGGCTCGACGCCTCTGTGGGAAGTAAACTTGGGAAGGTGGAGCCATGAACAGGGACAACCACCTCCTTATAATGGAGACCAAAGCTTCTAAAACTTGAGCGAGGGAGGATCAACTAACAAAATCTTCTCTCTCTTGGTTCGTTGAGTTGCTCACAATGTTGAACAAGGACGGGCAACCATCAACCAAGTCATGGAAATTCGTGCTAACTCAAGAGTCAACCCAGTTCGTCTCCTCCGTCTGACCGATGACCAGGAGTTAACAAGGACTCACACTAATGCATTACAGATGGAACTTAATGCCAACCGATCCGAAGTTAGAGAACTTTGACAGAGCCAAGTTGCATCGGAAAGTAGATTGTGGGAAACAGAACATCAGTAGGCTAAATCCAGGGCAAAATCAAGTACTAACCAGAACAACACTTCTCGAGACTAGAACATGCTCTACTCACTCTTTTGGATATAGATTAAGTCTACTTTTAGGATTTAGTATTATTTTCCTGTTTATATTTAGACCTTGAACTTCTGTTTCGTTAGGTCTTTGTGCTGTCAAAGTTTTCTCTATATTGGTATGTTGTAGACCTACTACAAGGTCAATTTTTCCCGAACTCTATATGTTGATAGTACCAATGATATTGACTGGCATGTAGTTCTCTTGGAAAATCTATATCCATATTCTTTCATCTTTCTAGTGGTAGAACTCTATTGAAAACACTTCATCAATTACATGTTGAAGTACGATGAATTAGTTCAAGGAACACTCTCATTATACTCACTATTGAATTCTTACAATTATGTTCATTTTTATAAACTTATAGTTGAATGATGCCTCCTCGTAAATCAAACAGGCGTAATCCGCCGATAACTCCAACTCAACCACCACCTCCACCTCAATTCGATCGTGTGGTTTTTCAAGCTGCAGTGACTGCGGCTGTAACGACAACCTTAACTTAGATCAACACTAATGGTACTAGTGAGGGTGGAACGAGTATTAAATCTACCCAAGGTGACAGTCATGGACACCTTAGGGAGTGTTCATACAAGGACTTTACCAACTGCGAAACCAAAGCCTTTAATGGGACAGGAGGAATCATTGCCTTATCGCAATGGTTTGAGAAAACTAAGTCGATCTTCGAGGTCTGCTCATGCCTAGAAGGAAGCAAAGTAAAATTTGATGTCTGCACCCTCTCCAGTATAGCTCTCACATGGTGGAATGGTCATGTCAAGTCACTTACTCTAGTAGTGGCTAACACGATGGGCTGGGAGACACTGAAGGATCTTATGAAAGGGCAGTTCGCCCAAGGGGAAGTCTTGGGACAGAAAGAAGAACCAGTCAACATAGAACTCCGCCAAGAAACAACAGATTGTGGCTGTTCATGTCGCAACAACCATTGGTGTCCCTGCACCAGCAAAGCAATACACTGGAAGTATGTCGAAATGCAACAAGTGCAAATTCCATCATAATGGACCTTGCTGAAAGATGCAGTGTGCTAACTGAAATAGGAAAGGGCACACTGCCTGTTTCTCTAAGGCGCTGGCAAGACCAATCTCCCAGATCCCTGGTACTGGAGTAGGCCAACCCTGCTACGGGTGCGGTGAAGTTGGGCACTACAAACGGAACTGCCCAAAGGTGGGGAATACTGGCAGAGTAGGGTGAGTTTTGGCTATTGGCAATGTGGAAGCCGTGGCAGACCCTATAGTGGTCACAGGTACGTTTCTCCTCAATAACTCATATACATGCATACTATTTGATAGTGGAGCGGAGAGGAGTTGCGTGAATCAAGAATTTAAGCACTTAATTAAACAACAACCGTAAGAACTAAAAGAAACATTCACCGTAGAAATGCTTAACGGGAAGACTAAGAGCACTAACAATATATACATAGGATGTACCCTCACTTTAGATAGCTATTCTTTTCAAATCGACCTTATGCCTGTCTCAATTAAAAGTTTCGACGTCATTATTGGCATGGATTGATTGAGTCTTCATCGTGTTGACATCATGTGTTTTGAGAAAGTCATTCATTTTAATCTACCGAATAGCGAAATCCTATTTATCTATGGCGAAAAACCAAGAACGAACCTTCGAATCATCTCAAGTATTCAAGCCCATAAGTACTTACAAAAGGAATATCATGCGTTCCTTACTCACGTGGTTGATGTGAACCAAAAGGGGAATCACATAAAGAACATCCCAGAAGTCTACGACTTTCCCGAAGATCTTCCAGGATTACCTCCGCAACGTCAAGTCTAGTTCAGAATCGACTTAATTCTAGGAGCGACCCCTGTAGCCAAATCGCCTTACCGACTAGCACCGGCTGTATCTAGTCAACTGAACAAACTTCTCAGCAAAGGATTTATTAGACCAAGCTTCTCACCTGGGGAGCGCCGGTCTTGGTCGTGAAGAAGAAAGATAGATCGTTCCGTATGTGCATCGACTATCGCAAGCTAAACAAACTTACCATTAAGAACCGATACCCTCTACCGCAGATAGACGACTTATTCGACCAACTTCAAGGGGCAAGCTATTTTTCAAAAATTGACTCAAGATCCGGGTATCACTAATTACGAGTGTTAGAGGAAGATGTTCCCAAAACAGCCTTTCGAACTCGTTATGGTCACTACGAGTTTGTATTGATGCCTTTCGGATTAACCAATGCGCCCACGATATTCATGGACTTGATGAATCGGGTGTGCCGTCCTTAATTAGATAAATTCGCGATAGTATTCATTGATGACATACTTATCTACTCACGCAGTAAGGAGGAACATAGTCAACACTTATGACAGATCTTAGAAACACTTCGAGCAGAGAAACTTTATGAAAAGTTCTCTAAATGCGAATTTTTGATTCGAAGAGTTGAATTCTTGGGTCACGTGGTTAACGAAGAGGGAATTCACGTGGACCCATCCAAAATCTAGGCCATCGAGAACTGGTCGGCACCAAGGACATCGACGAAAACCCATCAATTTTTAGGCCTCACTGGCTATTATCGCAGGTTTATTAAGAACTTCTCAAGGATCACGAAACCATTTACTACTTTGACCCATAAAGGTGTGACCTTTGACTGGGAAGAGAAGCAAGAAAAGGCGTTCCAAACGCTGAAGCAAGCCTTATGCAGCGCACCGATATTATCCCTCCCAGAAGGGATATAATATTTCGTGGTATACTGCGATGCATCCAACCAAGGACTTGGTTGTGTTCTTATGCAATGGGGAAAGGTCATCGCCTATGCCTCAAGACAGCTTAAGATACACAAAGTCAACTACACTATTCATGATCTTGAGCTAGGAGCAGTTGTATTTGCTCTGAAGATCTGGAGAAACTACCTGTATGGTATGAAAAAGAAGTATCTTTACAGACCACAAAAGCCTTCAACACATATTTGACTAAAAGGAGCTCAGCATGAGACAATGACGGTGGGTCGAGCTACTAAATCACTACGAATGTGAAATTCGTTATCATCCTGGTAAAGCCAACGTAGTAGCTGATGCACTAAGTCGGAAAGAGTACTCAGGTCGTAGAGTCAAGGCATTGACTATGACAATCTATTCACATCTGTCCAAACAAATTAAGGAGGCTCAACAGGAAGCCTTGAAACCTGAAAATGTGGTATGTGAAACCCTAAGAGGGATGGATAAGAACTTAGAAGTCAAGGGTGACGGAGCCTTATACTTCATGGATCGGATCTGGACATCGAAACTCGGTGGTTTCAGAGACGTTTTCATCAATGAAGTGCACCATACTCGATACTCCGTTCATTCAGGTTCAGATAAGATGTATCTGGATCTCAAAAAGTTATATTGGTGGCCTAACATGAAAGCAGAGATTGCTACCTTCGTGGGCAAGTGTCTTACTTGCGCCAATGTTAAGCTAGAATATCAAAAGCCTTCAGGTTTACTACAACAACCGGAGATACCTTAGTGGAAGTGGGAGTGGATTACAATTGATTTTATAACCAAGTTGCCTAAGACAACGGGTGGTCTCGATACCATCTGGGTGATCGTTGACAGGTTAACTAAGTCCGCACACTTCCTGCCAATCAAAGAAACCGACAAGATGGAGAAACTGACCCGAACATACATTAGGGAGATAGTACGACTGCATGGTGTTCCCATACCTATCATCCCCGATAGAGATAGTAGATTTACCTCAAGATTCTGGCAGTCGCTACAAAAGTCCCTGGGAACTAGGCTGGACATGAGTACAACCTACCACCCACAAACTGATGGACAGAGTGAGAGAATGATACAAACGTTAGAAGACATGCTGCGAGCTTGTGTGACTGACGTTGGTAAAGCGTGGGATATCCATTTACCATTGGTGAAGTTTTCATACAACAATAGCTATCATAGTCGTATCAAAGTTTCTCCATTTGAAGCACTCTATTGCCGGAAGTGCAGATCCCCTCTGTACTGGGATGAGGTGGGTGACACACAACTAGCTAAGGAACAAGTTCCTGAAAGCATTCTCACCGGTCCGGAAATCATTTAGGAAATGACAAAAAAGATTGTTCAGATTCGTGAACGATTGAAAGCCTCTAGGGACGGACAGAAAAGCTATGCTTACAAAAGACAGAAACCTTTGGAATTTCAGGTTGGTGACCTTGTTCTATTGAAGGTATCACTCTGGAAAGGCTTGATCCATTTTGGAAAGTATGGTAAGCTATATCCAAGGTAAATTGGGCCTTTTGATATTCTCGATAGAATCGGCCTGTAGCTTATAAACTCCGACTACCTCAAGAACTTAGCAACGTACACCCTACCTTCCAAGTATCAAACCTAAAGAAGTGTCTATCTGATGAGACTCTTGTTATCCCACTCGATAAAATCGAGATCAATGAGAGTCTCAACTTCGGGAAAGAACCATTAGGGATCATGGATAGGGAAGTCAAGCAAACCAAACAAAGTTGTATCTCAATAGTGAAGGTCCGCTGGAATGCAAAGCGAGGGACTGAATTCACTTGGGAGCGAGAGGATCAAATGAAACATAAGTATCCTCATCTTTTCCCTTAGTCCATGTGTATCTCTTACACTTAATTTCAGGATGAAATTCCCTTTAACGGGGGGATGATGTGACAACCCATAATTTCAAATCTTGTAAAAGTCAATCTTGGTCAACAAAAGTCAAACATATCAAATGAAGGTCAAAATTATTTCTTTAATTATCTTAATATGGTTAGATTAATGAGTTATAGGTGTATAGACCTTGTATTCAAAGGTGTTGTGTGTTTAAGGAGGAAAACATTAGGAACAGAGAACCTTTATCCGAGCCGCAAACCCTCGCAGCCACAAACCCTCGCATAAGCTTGAGACTTCGGACCGCAAACGAGGTTCACGGCTGAGAACGCTCGGTCTTATCCCTTCGCTGTGGTTTCCAATGAAGGTGTCCCATCAATTTTGACCCTATATAGGGGCTGAACTGTGAACTCCTCGTCACTTCTTTATTTCCAGCCGGAAAAACACCCCTCCCCTCTCAAGAACACCAACCGTAAACACCTTTCTTTCTCAACTATAATCCTTCAATCCTTTTAATCTTCTTAGGATCTTGCTTGGATCTTCAAGTGCTCTTTATTTCCTCAAGATCCTTGGGCCATAAACCCTTGAATCTCCTTCATATCTTCAAGAACATCCAACTGCAAACCCAAGAACATCAAGATCTTCTTGGGCCGTAAACTCCAAGGCTGAGCTGTGAACTCCTTGCAGCCTTCCATTTTGCTTCTAACACTCTTATTTGTAAGCAAAACTTACAAATTAGTCGATTTCCTTAACATATCTATGATTATATACACTAATTGTATACATATATATCACGTGAAATGCATTTTAGGACTTGTTTTGTCTCGGGATCTAACTTGTGGAAATAATCATCCTATATCGATCATTCAAGAGAATCACTCACATAAGGTGAGTTCATACCCCTACAATTTACCATTTTAAATGCTTTTTAGAGGGGGAATACAAGTAGAACACAATATAATTGTGTTAATAATTTACATGTGGAAACAAACAAACAAAAATTATATCTTATTCTTAAATGCTGTTAAAATTACTTTTTAACCCTTTGAAACTATTTTTAGATTTCTGTTTATTTCAAAATCATATTTGTGTACATATTTATGTATAAATATGCTTTAACGGACTTAGGACTATTCCTAAAAACCATAACTCTTGTTCCTTGTTTGGTTGTAGGTTTAGGGTTGGATCACTAGTCCGGCTGTTGGTTACATCATAGTTATACTTGCTAAATATATGCATGAATATTAAACCACATTTTCAAGGAACATTCTTAACTTGGTTGCATATGTATGGCAATTGAGTCTTTTCTCCAAATCAGTAACAGTTCAAACAAACATACTAGTAAACTATAATAGGTACAGTTTAGAGGATCACTACATACTAGTTTCTAATTTAGAGAAACAATACATGAGTCAATACATACATACTATTACTATTCATTACAAGGTATACTATTCATTTACGAGAACAAGAAGGAACTTACATACTATAACAAGAACAAGATAACTAAAATGTGAGATACTATTTTATGGCTTAACAATATTCTTGCTATGTCACGCATTATACCTAGAGTCTCCTGGAGGGAGAACGTGAGTTTGTGTATAGATCTATACGGGATTGACCATCCCACACCTTGCTGCTAGCTATAGTGGGACCTACAGGTCTACTTGTGACAAATGTCATATCATATTCGACGCTTGAAAAACGTTGTGTTTTACACTAGGCAATCAAGCATGGCTATAACCTTAATCACATTTTAACCTTAATTAACTAATTTGGTTACAAGGCAGTTAATACAATTAGTAGTTTATTTTACACAATACTAGTATAAATCTTCATTTTCCATTACTTTCATACAATAATATTATCACCTGAGAAATGCATACTATTTTTCTAGTAAAGATAGTTTTACAAACATGGAAAACAAACAATTTATACTATTTCTAGTAGAAATATACATTTTACACTATTTTCAAGAAAACAAAACATGCAAACAGTTTGGTATTGGGTAGAAGACTACTTTTCATTTAAGCAAAAAATATTGGATTTTCTGGGAAGTATACAAACATTTTAACTAAACAAATACAAACATTTTCACTAAACAAATACAAACATATTCATGAAACAAATGCAAACACTTGACACTAAAATACTTATGAACTCACCATCTTAAAGGTTGATACTCTCTTTCAAAATAACTTGTATTCTTAGGGAACTAGTAGACAGGTGCACGAGCACAGGTTTTTAAGAAGACATAGCATGTTCAGACTAATCTTTTATTTTTGCTGTATAATTTTGGTGTCATACTACTATTCAAAGAACACACATGTATTAACTATTCTATTAATGCAATGGATGTTGTTGCTTGGTTTACTATTGTGCATTGTTGTGATACTGTACATGACGTCTTACGCCCCCGAACATTTCCGCCGTTCTGGTTTGGGGGTGTGACACCTCGCGGCCATAAGTAATCGGCAATGTAGCTGGATCAGGTGACATCACCATTCCACTCGTCAATCCTGGGCAGTTGACCATCGTGTGGCTCACCTGGTCTTCGTGAAAACAAATTGAACTCGACCCCTGGGGACAATCTCTGCTTATATGACCAAACACACCACACTAGTAGCAACCCATACCTCTCGATCGATATACCCCATTGTACGATTTCCTGCAATTGAGGTAAAGGCCCCGACCACTAATCGCGAATCAAAAATATCGGGCTTCGACGTTGGGGTTTCCTCTACCTGAATCTGAACCGGTTTTCGCTTCTTCTAAACCTCTAAATGAATCTCAATTCCCGGGCTCTAGAAATCATGTGCTCCCACGTCCTGCAGCTGGACATGATGACGAACTCTCGAATATCATCCTGTAGCATATTATGATACTTCGCTTTCTTCATCTCCTTGTCCAGTTCATACTGCAGAACCACTAAAGCTCTCCCCTGAACTTGGCGGTGATTGTAACCACTATCTCTGTCATCTGGTGAAGGTCCTAAAACTTCCACGCCAACTATTGCATCTCAATGGCTGGTGCAAACTCCGCCCTAAACCTCACCATAAAATGTAACATCCCAAAATTCAAGGCCAAAAATTTCGTTTTAAATGATTTATTACATAAAATTAAAAGTGCTAATAATCAAAATATAATATCATGAAACCACATCAGAGTATAATCCCATGGATCTCGTATGCGGAAAACATAGTGTGATGCGCTGCGAACAAGCCAACTCCTTTCCTTTGAAAACAAAGCACCTGAAACCAAAACTATAAACCGTAAGCACGAAGCTTAGTGAGTTCCCCCATCATACAACAGAACACACAATACCATCGGTATCTTTCAACGGGTAACTGCCATCGGTATCTTTCAACCGGTAATCATGGACTATTTCACCCCTACAACTATCACATAATAATATATCATAAACATACTGATCACGTACTAACATCATAAACAAGCTAATCATATACTAACATATCATAAACAGACAGATAAGCATTGCATAGGTTCTGTGTACCCCTTCGGTATCTTTCAACTGGTAACTGTCATCGATAACTTTCAACCGGTATCCGTCATCGGTATCTTTCAACCGGTATCCGCCATCGATATCTTTCAACCGGTAATCGGGGACTATTTCACCCCTACCACTATCATATAATAACAGGATATAATCATACAGTCAGGCATATCTAGGGTACTGATCTACCCTTCGATCCTAATGATCGAGTCAGGGAAGAACTATTCCCTGCTACTACCACTGACACACGTAGCATATCACATAAGCGTATCACATAAGCATATCTCATAAGCATATCACATAAGCATATCACATAAGCATACCAAGATAATTATCACAAAGATAATTATCTACCAACTACCCCTGTTGGTGGGCCGACATTGTGGCCTTAGACCCACCCCTACTGGAAGGTAACTCACCTAACATTGCAGAAGTCCCGTAAACTCAACCCCATACTGCTGAAGTCCCGCTGACTCAACCCCAACTGCTGGATGACAGAATCCCGAACTGTCAATACCAAAATAACACCCAATTAATAATTCGGTTCCACTACATAATCATAAGTATATACTTTGGGTAATTACTACATTACCCCTAGCTTGGCTTATTCAACCCCAAGACCCAATCCATAGGCCCAAAGTCAATTAGGAATCAAAGCCCAACATATGGCCCAATTTTCCAAATTGGGCTCAAGCCTATACATGGTCTTATTCTAAGGCCCATCCTCATATAATCATTAAGGCCCAAACTGTGGAGCATATATAGCCCAATTTTTGAAATTGGGCCCAAACCCCTTACATAGGCCTTACCCCAGGCCCATTAAATTATTCTAGTTCAATTGCTTGCTTTTGGATGGCCCATTATTATCTCAATCATTTAGGTCCAATAACAAACCCAAGTAAAATTAGGGTTTCACATAAAATAATGATTAGGGTCAAGTTTCCTACTTAGCCCATTAAGGATTTAATCCTCTAAGGACTTAATCCATAAGTCCAATATTACTTAGATTAATTTTTGCCAATAATTATTATTTAATATTCCAAGTTATTAAATAATTCCAGGGTGCGTCTCGATTAATTCTCAAAATTAGGGTTTTATTGGAATTAGGGTTTTCTAAACCCTAATTAGAGTTTCCAACCCAATTACTAGCCCATTTATCAATTTGTTGGGCTTTTAGGTCATTTAGGGCTTTATGGGCTTATTAAGCCCACTAGAAAGTCATCAAGCCAATTAGGGATTTTTATTAAGCCCATTAGGATTCATTAAACTACATTGGGCCCATTAGGGGTCACAAGGTCCTTTAGGGTTTCAAGCACCCCCAAACGAATCAAAGTCATAAGGCAAGCACATCGCCACCCGGCACGGCGGCCAGTGGCGGCAGCCACCACCCTACGATGGTGGTTTTTATTTTTCTATTCATTACCATTCTTGTTACAATTTACAATGCCAATCTAATTAACACACACACACACACACTAATCTAATTAAACACACACACGCACACACAACCACCTCGTGGTGGCCGACGATGGCGGATGGTGGCAACCACCACCCCACGGTGGTGGTGGTGGTTCTCGATTTTCCGGCCGATCTACACTTTACACACAACACACCAAAGAAAACAGAAACACATCTATCCATACTTGCTTCTAATCTGCGGGGTGTACCCCAGCCACCCTCTTGGTGGCCTATGGCAGCGACAGCAAGCATTTTGGGATGACAGCCACCACCTTACGGTGGTGGCAGTAGGGCTTTCTTCATATCTTCAGCCAAAAGACTCTCCTGCAATCCTATCCATCGCAACACACGCCCACAACACCCTAACACGAACACAGCTTTGCGAGACCACAAATCAGCCACCATTTCACGGTGGCAAGTGGCTAATGGAGGGTGTCGGCGTGATGTAGAGGTCTTCTAAACGGTAGCGGTGTTGTACCTATCGGAAGAGAAGTGAAGAAAAGCGATCGTGGTGCGATACCCACCGAGTACAGTAACAGCAACAGCGGGACAGACACCCGCTGGTGGACTTTATCGCCACCGGAAAGTAATAGCGACAGTGCTGCGCGACGGCTCGGTCGTCGGCTGATGACGATGGTCAGATGGAGTTTCAGTCGGTCGGAACTGAATGAAGTCAGGTGGTTGCTTGGCGGTCTCCAGCGATGACCTCATCGGGGACGGTTGCGACTTGAACGACAAAGGGAAATGGCATCGGAGATCGGAGGAGAGGGGGCGGCTGGATGGAGGTGTCAATGAGAGGGTGTAGGTTGAAGAGCCCCGACGATGGCGGCTGCACTCTCCCTTGGGTCTTGGGTTTCATAACGCATATATATGCCCGTCACCCACAAACATTTTGTCATGATGGCAAGATAGGTCCCTCCCATCCAATTTCCTTTCAATATTGGACCATGTTTTACAAAGCAGCCCCCTAGCATCCATGATTCTTTCACAATCGGTCCATAAGTTACCATTTAGTCCTTAACTTCAAAAATATATACAAAACTCATCCAGAATTTACAAAACCACTCCTTGTTTGACAATTTCTTTTCAATTAAGGGCCAATGCTCAAACTTCAGCCATGCTAACATTTCTAGTCCCTGCCTTCTAACGTTGTAGCCTTTGGTGCCCGGAAACCAACACCTTGACATATAATTATTTATTTTTGGGCTACTAATCGTTCATTATTTTATTTATTTATTTAATAAATAAACGGGTGTTACAACTCTCCCCCACTTAAATTAGATTTCGTCCTCGAAATCATTTCTTATGCACCAAACCACTCAAGTAATATGGTCACCATCTTGGGCACACCCTGGTCTTCCCAGAGTAACTGTGACCAATCTTCGCAAAGCCTTAAAATATGTTGTCTCGAGATGGCCTGATTCCCTGACAAGCCACTCATACTAAATCATTATCATTAAATCCAACCCGTTTATCCCTCAACTGCCTACTCCACTTCTAATAACCTGAGGCTCCCACTAGAAAAATGAAATCGCATACCCAATTATCCCTGTAGGTCACTAAGCATAGCCCAAGAAATCTGGTTATTCCGTCCGAACTTGCAACCTAGAACACAAATACTAATGCTACCCAGATCTTGAAACTGCCCGAACATTGAACTGCCTGAAGCAGGATGTTGCCACATGGCTGCTTTCCAAAATCTAAGGAGATCTCACTGGTCTCTATTCACTCACCAATCATCTGAAATAACAGGTTCCAACTGGCTGCGGAGCCAAGGGACTCCCACTCTGTCGCCTCTCACGACTTCTGAGCGAGATTCTTCTCTGGAACTAGTTGCCACTAATTATCATGCCACTGTGGCTCAACATCCTTTTGTTCTAACCGATCAAGTCCATGCGTCGAATTCTGTCATCATCAAATCCAAGGCTAAAAGTGATTGCCACCTAACCGTTGGTAGCCTTATATCACAAGCAATCTTATACAGTCCATTGCTTTCCTGATCCCATAACTGTAGTGGTGCTACTACAGTCTTATCACTGGCTCAAACAGATCTAATCCATCTGGGTAACACCGAAATCCAATCTGTGGATTTCCATATCCTCACTATTGCACTCGAACTGGTGGGTACTACTGTTCCTTTCGCGTTCTAACATCACGCTCATGCCATCTACCAACCTACTGAATGCTACGGCTACACCCACAGTCTCATGACACTCTATCACTATCTGGCCGCTAGTGAATGCTACGGCCACCCCTGTAGTCTTATAACACTTTCCATACTACATGATCGCTAGTGAATGCTACGGCTACCCCCGTAGTCTTACAACACTTTCCATACTACCTGATCGCTAGTGAATGCTATGGCTACACCCGTAGTCTTACAACACTTTCCATACTACCTGATCGATAGTGAATGCTACGGCTACCCCCGTAGTCTTACAACACTTTCCAAACCGGGTCGAACACGCACTCGACCTAACACACCACTGAACTTGAGTCCTAACCGAAACTCTAACATGATTCCCATAACCCGCTATCAGGTGACCCCACTGTATCAGTACCACACCCATTCCCGTGATCAAAGCGTCATAATTAACCACAAAATCATCTACACCCTCTGGCAAGGTGAGAAACGGCGCCTCGCATAACCACTGCCTGAGAGTCTCAAAGGATATCTGCTGCTCAGGCCCTCAACGAATGGCCACCGACTTCTTGGTCAGTTAGGTCAAAGGGACCACAATCTCGGAGAAGTCTCTTATACATCTCCAGTAATAACCTGCTAGACCCAAGAAACTCTGAATCTCAGATGGAGACCTCAGAATCTCTCACTGCATCACGACCTCTATCTTGGCCGGATCGACCAGAATACCCTTCTGGTTGACAAGGTGCCCAAGAGATTGCACCTCGCGCAACCAGAACTCACATTTGGAGGACTTTATAAAAAGTATCTCCCCCACTTAGATTCAACTAAGTCTTCACGGTATGTAGGAATTGAAGGATTCCTAATGCTTCTTACTTCCTAATAGTCCACTGCCGACAATCTGAGTTTACCAATGCTAACGATCAATTACCAATCAAATCTTAATATCGCCCATCCTCTGATATTCTGAAGAGTACTCCTAAAATCCGGTTCAGTCTGATACCTCATTCCATCTGCCATGATGTCAACTGAAGGCCTTAATCTTCACTCAGGCTGGTGAATCCTTTTTCCCACTTTCGTTCTTGCAGTATCACTAAACTCTAACCGAACACAACCCATGCGAGAAATGCAATTCTCTAGAACATCTAAGGACCAACTACTTCTGCATCTAACACCCGCAACTGACATCACCATCTTCATGCAACCAATCCTTCCCCAGCAACGGTAGTACCTTGAACACCAAAGTTCATCCATAGACAATTGTCGACCACACCTAGACAATGATAGAACCCCTCAAACGCTGACTTCACTGGAGAACTATCACTCTAACCCTGACCAAGGATCTTCCAAACAATACTCTTGCACAAATCTCGACAAAGATCTAGAATGATAACGGTACATGCGGAACCCACTCTGCAAGATGCGTCCCTCTATGGGTTCATCAAGGATCTTTCGGCATGCAGAAAGGCATGTATCATCCTTGATAACCCAAAAACTAGTAGGAAACTAACCCGTGGTATGACTTTTCCAAACTCACTCACAATTCCAAAGTGGTACATATTCCCAACATCCATCTAGTAGCAGTCGAAGATCACATACCCGCAACATCAGGAGGAATATAGATCACCTTCCACTAACATGATCAACCCTGCCTCACCTGTAGCAGCCTAAACCCTTGGAGCGACAAACTCCCTTGTCTATTTTCCCGTACGTGCAGTACTGACTCCGACCCTGCTGGCTTTTCACATAAGGATCAAAACTCATGGATCTTTTCCCGGGACCCTCTACTATATGCACCTGGCACGACCCTCTCTTCCCAGGGTGCTCCAAATCGGTCTCGCATCTGTAACTCTTGGAAATCATACCCTTCAGGGTCTGACACACTGTCACGCTCACTAGCTCACTTGCCAATGGCTAAGCTGCAACAACTAGGACATCCTCTGCCCCCAAATCGGGTCATAAACTTCCCCTGAAGCTTCTCAGATTCTCCAAGACTCTCACTAATTCGAGTATGGATCATGTGCTTTCAGTAGTACAGGCCCAATACTACCTTCCACACCTATCCATACTTTCCTCAGCAATGCTCTCGGATCCTCCAAGTCACCTCCTCAAACTGGTACTCTGAATGCTTGCTAACAGCACAACCAAACCCACTAAAGCACTTCCAGACTTTCCTAGGTTCCCGTACTCACCCAGTCCTCAGCTTCTAAAGAACTTCCCACTAATGGCAACTAGCTACCTCATGAATATAGCCACTCGCGATTTAGCATGTTCACTTAGTAGCTAGCTCACATTACCAAGAGTCCCTCGAAGCACAAAGCAAGCAACATTCAGACAATGGGAAATCTAACCAACATATTCCAATCAAATCAGTTTATCCTCCTATCGGGAATCTATGCTAGCATGTAATCCCAAAGGCTCATACAATAAGGCATAACCTAAACAGGCTATCCTATGACTGACTGATCAGTACTATCATGTAATTCAGCAACCACATACAACAGGCATATAGCGCATCTTCCTAGATCGTTAGCCCTAGTCTAGCATTCAGTTCTCAAAATCATATCATATCATAACACAACATGTATGGGTATCTTGGGGAAAACTTACTTGAGCTCAGCTGATTGCACGAATCACATACCTTGTTCTTTTCAAAGTTTTGTTCTTATTCCAGATTCTTTTCAAACTTGTTTTTATAAAAGAGTTTTACTTTTGAAAATTTCATACCAAGTCCTTAGTTTGAGTTCAGACACACCCGAGAGTGTACCCGAATCCCTCAAACCAAGGCTCTGATACCAACTTGTAACATCCCAAAATTCAAGGCCAAAAATTTCGTTTTAAATAAGTTATTACGTAAAACTAAAAGTGTTAATAATCGAAATATAATATCATGAAACCATATCAGAGTATAATCCCATGGATCTCGTGTGTGGAAAACATAGTGTGATGCGCTGCGACCAAGCCGACTCCTTTCCTTTGAAAACAAAGCACCTAAAACCAAAACTATAAAACGTAAGCACGAAGCTTAGTAAGTTCCCCCATCATACCAAAGACCACACAATACCATCGGTATCTTTCAACTGGTAACTGCCATCGGTATCTTTCAACCGGTAATCGGGGACTATTTCACCCCTACCACTATCACATAATAATATATCATAAACATACTGATCAAGTACTAACATAATAAACATGCTAATCATATACTAACATATCATAAACAGACAGATATGCATTGCATAGGTTCTGTGTACCCCTTCGGTATCTTTCAACACCTAACTGCCATCGGTATCTTTCAACTGGTATCCGCCATCGATATCTTTCAACCGGTAACCGGGGAATATTTCACCCCTACCACTATCATATAATAACAAGATATAATCATACAGTCAGGCATATCTAGGGTACTGACCTACCCTTCGATCCTAACGATCGAGTCAGGGAAGAACTATTCCCTGCTACTACCACTGACACACGTAGCATATCACATAAGCATATCTCATAAGCATATCACATGAGCATATCACATAAGCATACCAAGATAATTATCATATAGATAATTATCTACCAACTACCCCTATTGGTGGGGCGACATTGTGGCCTTAGACCCACCCCTACTGGAAGGTAACTCACCTCACACTACAGAAGTCCCGTAAACTCAACCCCACACTGCTGAAGTCCCGCAGACTCAACCCCAGCTGCTGGATGACAGAATCCCGAACTGTCAATACCAAAATAACACCCAATTAATAATTGGGTTCCACTACATAATCATAAGTATATACTTTAGGTAATTACTACCTTACCCCTAGCTTCGCTTATTCAAGCCCAAGACCCAATCCATAGGCCCAAAGTCAATTAGGAATCAAAGCCCAACATATGGCTCAATTTTCCAAATTGGGGCCAAGCCTATACATGGTCTTGTTCTAAGGCCCATCCTCATATAATCATTAAGGCCCAAACTGTGGTGCAAATATGGCACAATTTTCCAATTAGGCCCAAACCCCTTACATGGGCCTTACCGCAGGCCCATTAAATTATTCTAGTTCAATTGCTTGCTTTTGGATGACCATTATTATTATCTCAATCATTTAGGCCCAATAACCAACCCAAGTGAAAATAGGGTTTCACATAAAATAATGATTAGGGTCAAGTTTCCTACTTAACTCATTAAGGACTTAAACCTCTAAGGACTTAATCCATTAAGTCTAATATTAGTTAGATTAATTTTTGCAAATAATTATTATTTAATATTCCAAGTTATTAAATAATTCCAGGTTACGTCCCAATTAATTCTCAAAATTAGGGTTTTATTGGCATTAGGGTTTAACAAACCCTAATTAGGGCTTCCAACCCAATTACTAGCCCAATTATCAATTTGTTGGGCATTTAGGTCATTTAGGGCTTTATTGGGATTATTAAGCCCACTAGAAGGTCATCAAGCCCATTAGGGTTTTTCATTAAGCCCGTTAGGCTTCATTAAACTTCATTGGGCCCATTAGGGCTCACAAAGCCCATTAGGGTTTCAAGCACCCCCAAACGAATCAAACTCATAAGGCAAGCACACCGCCACCCGGCATGGCGGCCAGTGGCGGCAGGAAGCAGCAGCCACCACCCTTTGGTGGTGGTTTTTAGTTTTCTATTCATTACCATTCTTGTTACAATTTACAATGCCAATCCGATTAACACATGCACACACTAATCTAATTAAACACACACACGCACATAGCTACCTCGTGGTGGCCGGCGACGGCGGGTGGTGGCAGCCACCACCCCACGGTGGTGGTGGTGGTTCTCGGTTTTCCTGCCGATCTACACTTTACACACAACACACCAAAGACAACAGAAACACATTCATCCATACTTGCTTACAATCTGTAAGGTATACCCCAGCCACCCTCCTAGTGGCCTATGGCGACAACAACAAGCATTTTAAGACGACAGCCACCACCTCACGGTGGTGGTAGTAGGGCTTTCTTCATATCTTCGGCCAAAAGACTCTCCTGCAATCCTATCCATCGCAACACACGCCCACAACACCCTAACACGAACACAACTTTGTGAGACCACAAACTCAACCACCATTTTACGGTGGCAGGTGGCTAATGGAGGGTGTTGGCGAGATGTAGCGGTCTTCTAAACAGTAGCGTTGTTGTACCCATCGGAAGAGAAGTGAAGAAAAGCGATCATGGTGCGAAACCCACCGAGTATAGTAGCACGAATAGTGGGACAGACACCCGCTGGTGGACTTTATCGCCACCGGAAAGTAATAGCGACAGTGCTGCGCGGCGGCTCGGTCGTCGGCAGATGACGATGGCCAGATGGAGTTTCAGTCGGGCGGAATTGAATGAAGTCAGGTGGTCGCTTGGCGGTCTCCATCGATGACCTCATTGGGGATGGTTGTCACTTGAACGGCAAAGGGAAATGGCACCAGAGAGCGGAGGAGAGGGGGCGGCTGGATGGAGGTGTCAACTAGAGGGTGTAGGCTGAAGAGCCCCGACGATGGAGGATGCCCTCTCCCTTGGGTCTAGGGTTTCATAACGTATATATATGCCCGTCACCCACAAACATTTTGTCATGATGGCAGGATAGGTCCCTCCCATCTAATTTCCTTTCAATATTGGACCATATTTTACAAAGCAGCCCCCTAGCATCCAAGATTCTTTCACAATCGGTCCATAAGTTACCATTTAGTCCTTAACTTCAAAAATATATACAAAACTCATCCATAATTTACAAAACCACCCCCCCCCCCCCGTTTGACAATTTATTTTCAATTAAGGTCCAATGCTCAAACTTCAGCTATGCTAACATTTTTAGTCCTTGACTTCTAACGTTGTAGCCTTTGGTTCCCGGAAACCAACACCTTGCAATATAATTATTTGTTTTAGGGCAACTAATAGTTCATTATTTTATTTATTTATTTAAAAAATAAACGGGTGTTACATAAAATTTGCCCAAGACATAGATGCCATGGACTCAACTCCCAAAGAGTGACCAACCTCCTCCCACCATTTATGGGTTATATCCCTTAGAAGGCATGATGCAAATCCCACCATTGATCCCTTAAGGTAGAAACTAGTATGTTGAGCATTCTCCATGTCAACACTGCACTGCCTACAAGCAATTGGGTCCTTCTTCCTGAAGAACTTTGGAGCTCCGCAAGCCTTGAACTCCCGAAAGGAGAGAGTTCATGCCACTAATTGTCCCGCTTCAATATCAACACAGAACACCACTAGCCGTTCATCCGGCAACTCCAAGATCCCCTCCTTGATGGTACCAAACATCATAGGAGTCACATCTAAAAGATCGTGAGTGATCTCAAACGAAATGAACTCCTGAATCCTCCCCTCAATCGGATCAACACCAGAGCCTAAACTTGAACAAGAACTAGATCCTCGTACACGAGTGCTCATCACCATACTGAAAAGAAACCACACACATGATCAGAAATGCCTAAAGAATTCCTTATTGTGCAGGCTTCTTAGCATCCTCACAGCTTTCCTTTATTCGAGTACGGACCCTATACTTTCAATAGTACGGGCCCAATACTACATTCCATACCTATCCATACTTCCTCGAGAATCATCTCGAATCTTCTAAGTCACGTTCTCATACTGGTATTCCCAAAACCCACTAAATAGTGCACCATTCTCGCTAAAGCACTTCATAGGATATATCCTAGGATCCCCACCTCACCCTGTCATCAGTTGTTGAAGAAAATCCTACCAATGTCATCTAACTACTTCATGAATACAATTACATGCAAAAAACTTAAATAATCCTTCAACCAAAAGACTTAACCCTACAATGGTTGGTGGTAAATGAGAGTTGCGTAATAGGGCTAAGTCAATCATTCTTTAATTATTTAATGTTTGCAGCATGTAACCTAACATATCCATTCAATAGTTAGCTCACATCAATATGGGTCAAACAAAACAAAAAACAAGCAATATTCGGGAAATAACACTCTATAGGCCACAAAACATAAAAAGGCATCATCCAAATAACTTACTTCTATGATGCTAGAAACTTCTACAAACACTACTGGTTGCCTTATGCATGCAATTTATACACAATGCGGGATCAAATAGATAGTCGAATAAATGACTACTGCGCTAAGACCACAACCAGACGGGGAGCAGTAAATAAGGCTAATTCAATCGTTCTCGGGCAATATGCTCCTAATCTTATACAATTTTTAAACATACACTTTGCAAGAAATTCCACCAACATAGATTCAAAATCTAACATAGCATCCAATTCCTCCTAAGCTACAAGGCATAACCAATCATGCCATTCTATCCTACAATTCTTGAAGGTATCCTTAGCCTTATCCTAGTTTGGAAACATTCCATAGCATATAATATATCAATATGTATGGGTATTCTGGGACTCATTTACTTGAGCTTGGCTAATTTCACGAATCACACCCCTTTCATTATAAAAATCTTTTTAGAAAATTTATTTTATTTTAAAAAGAATTACCAGTTCCTCAGTTTGAGTTTAGACAAACCCAAGTGTATGCCTAAATCCCTCAACCCAATGCTCTGATACCAACTTGTAACATCCCAGAAATACCGATAACAATTTTTGGTTAAAACCATTAAGTCATACAACCATTTATTCCAAAACCAAACATGATAAAATGTATTTCTCAAACATCATAGTTAATCAAAAGTAATCAGTGTGGAAAACCATCAGGGGATGCGGTGCAATCAAGCCGGGCCTTTCCCTTTGGAACTAAAAGTACCTAAAAATGTTAAACCACAAACCGTAAGCATAAAGTATAATGAGTACCCCAAAATACCACATACCATATAAATCATTGGACCCAAACCTAGGGTATGTTTCAACCTAATACACATCAGTAGGCTCAATCTTGGGGTATGTTTCAACCCAATACACATCAGTGGGCCCATCCATGGGGTATATTTCAACCCAAAATACAAAAGTGGGTCCAACCCTAGGGTCTATTCCAACCCAAACATACATGAAAGAGTCACAAAGACAGCTTGCATCCTACATAACACATTCTAGTGGACCGATATTGGTGCCTACGACCCATGAGTATAGTGAGAAGACTCACCTCAATCATAAAGATAAGATAAACCACCCACTCGATCCGATGATATCAAGCCTCCTCTTGCTAAACATAACCAAAATAAAAACCAAATTAACCATTAAGGAAATGAGTGACCTATGAAAGGTCTAAGCTCATAACTAAACTCCCTTTGGTCAAAATGCCATTTTGCCACTCCAATAGAAAGTCCAAAAGTAAAACCGCCAAGAAGTCAACGGTCAACTCTTAGTTAAGTTACGTCATGCAGAACAAATCTATGCCCTGCAGAGAGCTTCGCCCTGCCAACCTAGATTACGCCTTATGTAATGCCCTTGATTCCAAAACTTCTATTACGCTCCTAATATAACAAGCAAAACTCTCAACCCCCATATCTAATCTAAATGAATGTCTTAATGGATAAAGTATCCAACTTTATCCATTTTCATGATCACAAAGAGCACAATACCAAAACCTAGGTCCGTAAACTTATCTATTGCTCAAAAACTCATCCATGGATGGATGAGAGTGCCCAAGCTCTCATTTTTATGACTTAGTAACCTAAAAAAATCAAAAGGAGGCACTCAAATGGTCTGGAGTAACCCTTACTCAGAACAACCAATATTAAGGGACAAAAAGCTTACAACCCATGAGATAATTTGATGTAACAAGTGGAACATTAAGATCCATGCTTTATACCTTCTAAAGATTGGTGATGAAGTGCAAAGTCTAGATCTACAAAGCTTGGATCTCGTACTTGCTTCTCGAATGGACTCCTTTTTCAAGAATGCGCCTAAAATCACACTAAGGCTTCCAAAACTCATAAATGGTGGCTAGGGTTTCAAAAGAACGATATGAGGTGATGGAGGCTAGTAATGGGAAGGATTCCAAGAAGTTAGAGCCCTTAATAGGGCTTAAAACCTTAGGATTAGGGTTTTGGTCACCAATAATTGCCCCTGTATAACCTAAGTTACGCCATGCGTAGCTCATTAAAAACGAGATCAACATTCAGGAAGCTACACCCTGTGTAGCTTGCCCACACCCTGCATAGTGGAAAACCACAAACTTCAAATTCAACTTCAAATAACCATATCCTCTTTGTTTCAAATTTGTTTTCGGTGTTCTTTATTTGCACAGAAAGGTATTTAAGAGCCCTATTGTAACATCCCCAAGAATCAAAGTAATTTTGATTTTTAAATCCAAAATGAAAAGCATAATTGTTTACAAAACATTGTTTCCAAAAGTAAATATCCCAATCAGAGTATCCCAAAATCCAATATAAGAAAACCAAGATGATGTGCACAATCATGCCTTTGCTTTTGCATGATCATCTAAAGTACCTGAAACATAAAACTTAAATCGTAAGCCACAGCTTAGTGAGTTCCCCCACCGTACCACACACAGCCAGAACAGATAACAACATGCATAAATGACAATTCAGGCTGATAGGACCACCGCGCACGACGCTCTCCAGGCCTTCGACTTAACCGGACTGCCTCGCAGGCCTTTAGTCTATCCAGACTACCTCGGGTGTCTTGGCCTTCAGCACAAAGCTGGTCTACCTCAACCTGAAAAACCATAACATGTCGAGATACACAAATAACAATCAATAACCAATAACACAAGTAATCATAGATATCTACCAATATAACATATACTCAGTGAACATAGGTAATAATACATATCTACCAATCTAACCCATACTCATCATAACATCAAACCAATATGCTAGGATCCATGATCCAGTAGGCCGACATTGGTGCCTTTGACCCATAAGTATAATGAGGGAAAACTCACCTCACAGTCCAAAAAGATAGCTGAACAGATCACATCTCCTATTGCTGACTCTACATGTCACCTATACATTAAACAATGACAAAAATTCAACCACAACTCAAAATACCCAAAATACCCCTAGTTCAAACTTTTCAAAATCTTGGTCAAGGTCAATGGTCAAAAAGTCAACTGAGTCAACTCAGGCTGAGTATGACCAGGAGTACTCGCCATGTATGCATGGCGTACTCGATAATATAGAAACGGGGCTCCAAAGGAGTACGCGCAGTGTACTCATAAGTACGTCCAAGGTACTCGGAGATGGAAACTTTCCCATTAAGTGCATATTCTCTTAAGCCCTTTCGCCCAAAGCCTAGATCTAGTCCTAAATAACGTTCTAAATCATAAAGTTTCCAACTCTATGATCTTGCATGGCTATTAAGTGCTAAATACCAAAACCCTAACATAACACAAGGTTGTAAACCACTAAAGAGCATGCATGGAGGGATATGAACAATCAAGATTCCATTTTTATAACTCAAGACACTCTAAAATGTCCAAAAGGAAAATTCATTTGGTGTAGAGTAATCGATACTCACTTAGACCAAGAATATGGGACTAAAAAGCACAAAACATAAGATCTTTCAAGATCTAGAGCAAATAAACATCAAGGTCTGAACTTTATACTTCCAAAGGCTATTTGAGGGCAAGATACTTTTGGATCCAGATGTTCTGGAGCTTCCAAAGTGAATCCACTTCCTTCTTCCTCCTTCAAGAACACAAACAACATACTTTAAGGCTCAAAATGCTCACAGAGATGGAATAGGGTTTGCAACGTATGAAATGGGGTAGGAGGCTAATGAGGGAAGGAGTCTTGGGGAGTTAATGTTGCTTAAATAGGGCTCAAACCTTAAAATTTTAGAGTTTGACCACTAACCACGTACGCATCAATGTGATGTGGTTCATTTTATTTGGTCAAGGGACCAAATTTGCAATAAAAATTCATATTAAGGGTGAATGATGTAAAATACATGAATAACGAATGTTACAATTCTCCCCCACTTGAATCAGACTTCATCCTCGAAGTTAGGTGATGCAAATAAATCGGGGTAGTGCTCTCGTATCTCTGCCTCGGGTTCCCAAGTTCATTCGGAATCCTTCCGATGCTACTACTGGACCTTGACAAAAGATACAACATTGTTGCATAAAGCCTTGATCTTCCTATTGTATATCGCCACATCTCTCAACATAGTTCAGACGATCATCAACCTGAATATTATCCAAAGGCACCACTATTGAATCATCGGCCACACACTTCTAAAGTTGAGAAACATGAAAGGTGTTGTGAATCAAGCTAAGCTCCTCAGAAAAATCCAACCGATAGGCAACCTTTCCAACCCCGAAAATCACTAGAAATGGCCCAATAAACTGGTGCCCCAACTTTCCCCTCTTCCTAAAGCGTATTACACCCTTCTAGGGTGATACCTTCAGTAAAACCGTGTCATCGACCCGAAATTCCAACTCGAATCGGTGCTTGTCTGTATAATTCTTCTGCCGACTCTGTGTTGTCTGTAGTTTCTACCTGATCTACTAAATAAGTTATGTTGTCTGAATAACTACCTCAGTCTTTTGCATAACCCAGTAACCGACCCCTACCTAATAGACTGGGGTACATCACTTACTCCCATAGAGAAGCTCAAACGATGGAGCCCCGATACTAGAGTGATAGTTGTTGTAAGAAAACTCGGCTAGGGGAAGTAGGAGTCCCAAGTTCCACTAAAATCTATGACACAAGCTCTCAACATATCCTCAAGTGTTTGAATGGTCCACTCACTCTTGTTGTTGGTCTGCGGATGAAAAGCAGTGCTAAAATGAAATCTCATACCCAGTTCCTCGTGGAACCTCTTCCTAAATCGAGAAGTGAACTAAACATCAGGATTTGATACAATAGAACTGAAACACTATGTTGGACGACGATCTTGCGCACATAAACATCGGCCAATTTCTCAGCCGAATAGACTATCTCTAATAGCTAGAAAGCGAGCACTCCTTGTTAGACGATCAACTATGAACCAGATCACATCAAACTCCTTGGCCGTTCGAGGTAACTTGATGATGAAATCCATGGTGATCTGTTCCCATTTCCACATGGGAACCTCCAAATGCTGAAGCTTGACATGCGGCCTCTGGTTCTTGGCCTTTCCATCTAGCAGGGCAAAACACCTCTCAACATACCAGGATATCTACCTCTTTATACACGACCATCGATAACTAAGTCGCAAATCTTGATACATCTAGGTGGCTCTAGGGTGTATGGAAAATCTGGACTTGTGTGCCTCTTCCAACACAGTTTGTTTGATCCCACCAAAATTTGGCACCCAAAACCAACCACATCGGGACAACAATCCACGACTGTTAATAGAAACCTGTCAATATCACCCCTAATCCGCTCCTGCTTCCAATTCTCCTTCTTTACTCCCTCGGCCTGAGCCTCCTAATAAAATCTAGAAGTGGCGAATCGATCAAAATCCTCATGCATAAGCTCCCAACCGAAGAATTAACTAACTAGCGGCTCAGAATCAACAACCAAATTCGCTTTTTTTGGGTAATAAAGAATATCGTAGACATAATCCTTTACCATGTCAAGCCCTGGCATCAAAACAAAAGGCTGATGCAAATCTTGTACCCTCTCCATAAATAATTAGTTCTTCCCCAATTGGGTTCCGAACTACTACCCACTTAACCTCACAATCAATCACCACACTAAACATGTTCAACCAGTCTATCCCTACTATCACACACACATCCCCCATCGAGATTGGGATCAGGTCAATCGGATAAGACACTCGAAAATCTCCAAAACACAACCCTGATAAATGCTCGATGCCGAAACTCTGTGTTCATTGGCGATAGAAACTCGTAACATACACTCCAGCCCTCCAAGAGTCATATCAAAACTCCTACTGAAAGACCGAGACATAAAAGACGGACTCGCACCTGAGTTAAAAAGCACAAGAGCATGAAAACGTACCAGTAACAACATTTGACACCGCCCTGGCCTCCTCCGATGTGAGCTGGAAGGCACATCCTCAAGCCCTCGTGGGCTTCGCCCTACCCTGGTGTCCATCCGTGATTCTCAAAGTAGATGGGGCTAGAGCCTGCACCTTCCTAGTAGCTAGCAATGGGCACTGGGCCATCACATGGACCACCTGATCACAATTGTAACAAATGTTTGTGCTCGGTACTAGGGCCTGCTGGCCACAATCCCTCGCATAATAACCGTCCTTTCCATAATTGTGGCATCTCGAAGAAGAAGATCGAAAAATAACATCATGAACCATGTCGTGCTTGCCACAAGTGTGGCACTCTGATCTCCTAATCTTGAATCAATAGGCTTTAGTCGGTTCATTACCTGCTAGGACTGAACTGGAGCTTGATGCTGCTCTCTTTTTCGGATCTCTATCTCAATCTAACGCCTCCTCGCGACATCCTGAAGCTTAGTAAGAATACTGTATCTTTGTATAGAAACAAACTATCAGATATCTGTCTTAAGCATGCTTAAGTACCGAGTCGTCTACGCCTACTGCGTAGCAGCAAACGCCGAGCAGAAAAAAACCCTCTCCGTGAACATCTTGGTGATGAGAAGTACATGCATGTAGGACATAAGTATTTTAAATGGTTTTAAAAGTCTTCTTTTGTACTACCCATGGCTTCCATTATGCTTCTCTTTCTTCACATAAGAAACACAAATACAAAGGTAAAATGAAAGAAAAAAGTTAGTGTTGTTTAATGTAAAATCCATACTCCTCATTTACTCGCATTTACTTTATGGAGAGATGATATATTAAAACTAGTAAATACAATAGATATTAACTAGTTTTAAAGATGATTAAATGCTTCCATTTTGATTCATTTTGGGCTAGTGTTTTACGTAAACTCTCACTCTCCATATTTTGTATTTCTTCTCTTAAATGGTTAAGATAAAAAAAGAACAAAAGGGTTGATATTTGTATCTCTCTTTAAGTTAATACTTGGGGTTTTAACTTAAAGCTTAAGAGATTAGTATTATTACAAGAATCCAAGACTAGCATCTTATCAAGTTGAAGAATTATTAGTGTCTCTAACTAAGGTGGAGTTATACTCTACATTCTTCATCAACTTCCAACCTACCATGCAGATTAAAGTCTTCTAAGGTTGTTATGCTTTCTTCTTCTTTGGTTTTGTTTTAATCTTTCTAACTTTTGCAAAAGATCCTTGGTGGGTAAAATAGTTTTAGTTTTATTCAAAAAATTTAAAGCTTTTGTTGTCATTTTTACCATTTGTGAAACCGGATTTTTTGAATAAAAACCCAACATGGACATCAATAAAAAAACAGTTAGAAATACCTAAGAAGAACAAAGAAAACAATCTTTGTATATAAAGATAAAGATGAGTTAAGTGTTACAAGTTATACAGATGCAAATTTTTAGACCGATAGAGATAACTCATACTCGCAGTCAGGATGGGTATTCTTGTTGTATGGAGAAACGGTCACTTAGAAGAGTTCTAAGAAGAAGATGGTGTCAGACTCTACTTGTGAAGTAGAGTATATACCAGCTATTAAAGCTGAAAATGAAGCTATGTGGTTGATGAATTTCATTGATGATCTTGGTGTCATTCTACACATCAAAGATCCTATAGAAATCTTTTGTGACAACGAGGGTGCATTTGCATTGACTAAAAAACCAAAAGACCATGGTATATCAATACGTATACTCAGAAAATACCAATATGTGAGGAAGCGAATCAATGATGGTGACATTATAGTGAACAAAGTGTCATCAGAGGAGAATCTAGTTGATCCGTTGACAAAGCCGTTATCAAGGATCAAGCTTGATAGTCATACTAAATCAATAGGCATTAGATTTGCTGATGATATGGTGTAATCGTTTAATTACTAGTTTGATAATTTCTTGAAACATTTAAATAGTTTGAATTGTAACTGGCTTAATGTTTATTTTGTGGAGACTTAATAAAGTGCTAGTGATGCTATCATTTCTGTAATGCCTGGATCATGGTATGTTTTTAATTTACAATTTATTCAAATTTTAAGAGAAACTCAATGATTTGGAAGCCCCAAACTCGCTGAGTATAGATCATATGGGCCGTGTGGCTTAAGTAACCAACTCGACAAGTTGAGACGCCTCAACTCGACGAGTAGGCTGGCAGAGAGGAAACCCTAATTTATAGGGTTATGCTCCCTATTTAAAGGACTTAATCTTTCCACCAGCCCCTCATCAGCCTCCCTAAAACCGTAAATGGTATTGTGAGCTCCTTGTTGAGAAACTAGAGGTTTTGAGTGGATTTTTGTGTGTTCTTGTGCTTGGTGAAGGACTTGGAAGAACTAGAAGGTCATTGATCTTGAGGAGGGGCACCAGATCTGGGATCTCGTCTGTCTTTGTCAACCTTTTGAGGTAAAAAGTCTCAAACTTGATGCTAAATGGCTTAGATCTATGTTAGTGTTGTTTTATGGATAGTTTTGACCCCATTATTAGAGCATGATAAACCTTCATAGTCCTGATGCTAAAACCTTCCATTCCCAGTTCTATTTGGTCCATAGATTCATAAAAAGGGTCTTAAAACCATTCATGCTCAACAAAGGACCATGTCCATAGATGTAGGTTGCTATATCTCGAGATTAGATCCATTTGAGGCATGCAAAGCCATCAAGTTTTCAACTTTATAGATGTACACCATGGAAACAATGTAGATCTATATTCTTGAATCTTAGATCTGAGGAAAAGGCTTAATAGACTAGGAACTATAAGGAACTCAACGAGTTTATGGAGGATCTCAAAGAGTTGGGTCGAACATTCACGATTATGTTGAAGGAACTCGGCGAGTCTACAAGGGAACTCGACGAGTTGTAGTGGGAAATTACCGTTTATGTTCAGAAGGAGAAACTCAGCGAGTTGGAGGAAAACTTGACGAGATAGATCACGATTTCATGAGCCTGTAATTCATAGGAACTCCACGAGTTGAGTCAACCCGGAGCGTTGACTTTGATTTTGACTTAACTAGAGTTGACCATTAAGATTTATGAGTATGGAATGGTATCTAAGTGGTTGTTTTGGTTTAGGGAGTGAGTAGAGCTGATTTTGGGCAGAGACGTTTTAGCTATCATCCGATAGTGAGGTTAGTTTGCTCCTGGTTTAAACGGGTCGAAGACACCATAGCCGGCCTGTGTATGTTATGTGTGTTGATTAGTAGTTGTGTGTGGGCAAGGCCTATATCTCATAGATAGCTGAGTGTGGGCGAGGCCCGTATCTCATAGCATTATTTTAGTATGGATATAGAATTAATTGATAGATTTGGTTATACTTGTTGTATGTGTGCTTAGTAGCTGAGTGCGGGCAAGGCCCGTATCTCATTGATAGATGGGTGTGGGCGATCCCCGTATCTCATAGATAGCTGAGTGTAGGCCAGGCTCGTATCTCCTAGTTAGCGGAGTGTGGGCGAGGCCTGTATCTCCTAGTTAGCCGATTATAGGTGGGGCCCATATCTCCAAGAGTGTGGGCGGGGCACATATCTCCTAGTAGCATGATTATTTGTATTGTATGTGGTAGTTTGGGGGAAATTCACTAAGCTTCGTGCTTACAGTTTCAATTTTGGGTTCAGGTACTTCCGGTAGCAAAGGGAAGAGCTCGGGATGAGTGCATTGCACACACCATGATGTTTAGCCTGCGATGTTTACTCTGATGTTTTAATATGACACCCTGATTAATTCTATGACTTATGTTTTTGGATGGAATGATTTTGATAACTATGTTTTATTTAATAAATAAAAATGAAATTTTTGGTCCTGATTTTTTTAGGATGTTACATGTTGGTATCAGAGCCTTGGTTTGAGGGATTTGGGTACACTCTCGGGTGTGTCTAAACTCAAACTGAGGACTTGGTATGAAAATTTTCAAAAGAAAACCATTTTTATAAAAAGAATTTCCAAAAGAGAAAAGGGTGTGGTGCATGCAATCAGCTGAGCTCAAGCATGTTCTTCCAAATTACCCATACATGTTTGTTATGATATGATATGCTTATGAGAACTGCATGCTAGATTAGGGGCTAAGGATATAGGAAGGATTCCTTGTATGCATGTTGTATGTGTATGTGAATCACATGCTAGATTAGGGCTAAGGATCTAGGAAGGATGCCTTGTAGTCCTACTATATGAGCTTATTGAACTGCATGCTAGTATTGATTAGTTAGTGATATGATGGCTTGACTAGGATATGTTTGATTTTGTTTACGCTATGCTCAAATGCTGCTTGCTTTGTGCTTTTTGGAGTCTAGCTATCTTTAACTAAATAGTAAGCGAATACACTAAGTTACATATTACAAGGACTAAATAATTTCAGAAGGTTAGGTTTAGCCTCATTTCGTAGCTCTTGTCTGACTTCAACCATTGTATGGAGAGACCTCTCATTCGAAAAAATTATATGTTCTTAGTAATATGTAATGGTATTCACGAGCTAGTTAGGGAACGGTAGCAAGGACTTCTTATGCATATGATGGCAGAGAGTGGGATGGAGATTACTCTAGGGCAAGCCTAGGATGAGAACAACGTGAAGAGAAGTAGTAGTATAAGGGACTTGGTGGAGTCAATGCAATTCTTGTGGAAAGTACGGATATATGTGGAAGGTAGTATGGGCCCATACTACTAAAAGCAGAGGATCCATACTCGAATCAAGGAAGGATGAGATGAACCCATGAAACTTGTAGTGTGTGAGATCCCTTGAGTTATGAGGAGTATTATAATGATTTTTTTGGTGTATTTTCAATATGGTGATGCTACGCACTAGGCCAGTTGGCAGCTCTGGCGCATGCGAGGGATCAGGCTCAGGATCTGGATCCGGGTAGCTCGATGACCAGATGAGGGAATTCATCTCATCTGATTGACCAGACTCCTGTGATCTTCGGTATGGTCTAGGAGGGCATCTTGGAGATTTTGGATGAGAGATTGGGTGCTTTCCACACTGAGATGGCGGCCATGATGGGGGCGCGCACGATGACATTCAGGGAGTTCCGAGCATATGGAGCTCCAGACTACCATGGGGCTCAGGACCCCATTGCTAGTAGCAAGTGGTTGGCTAATGTCGCCAACACCTTTCATACCAGCAGATGTCCTGAGGGGGACAAGGTCTGGCTTGCTTCTTGTCTTCTGAAGGACATAGCACGCAACTGGTAGGAGGAGGTTGGGCATGCTATTGGTGATGTTGTCCTTGATACTATGAACTGGAGCTACTTCTCGGCCAGGTTCAGGGCCGAGTTCGCACCTATGATAGAGGTGCATCAGCTTGTGCAGGAGTTCCAGGATTTTCGGCAGACGACTAAGACAGTGACGGAGATCACTGCTATGTTCAGGGAGATGGCCCTTCTTGTTCCGCAATATGTGGTGGGTTGGGAGATGAAAAAGGCCCGGTACCATGAGATGTTGAGGAGCGATATTCAGCATTTTGTGAGCCGGTCCGGCTGGAAGACGCTGGAAGATATGATTCTGATGGAGAGATAGAGAGAAAAAGAGAGAGAGAGAGAGAGAGAGAGAGAGAGAGAGAGAGATTAATTTAGAGATGTAGAGCAAGAGGAAACCAGATGCGGCATATGGTGTAGAGGGTTCAGGCAAGAATCCCAAGGTAGATTCCCGAGGGAAGGGCCAGCAGGACCGAGGCCACTACGACAAGTGTGGTAGGACGCACAAGGGGACGTACAGGGCAGGTAGTTCGGGTTGCTTCAGGTGCAGCCGAACTTGTTATGTCACCAGGGATTGTACTGCTACCACCACCACCACAATATCTGATCTGATTTGCTTTCAGTGCAATCAGAGGGGCCATAAGAGGTCCCAGTGTCCGTGTTTGGCAGTAGCAAGACAGGTGGCGGCATCCGATCCTGCTGCATTGAGGATTACTGATGGCCGTCAGGGATGGGCAGAAGCGCCTGTGGCCAAGAGCAGAGCCTTGCAGCTAATAGCAGAGAAGGAACATGCAGCACCCGATGTTGTGACGGGTATGTATCTTTTCCTTATCTCTTTATTTATATTGATTATTTCACATGTTATGTGTTTTATTATAAGATCGTTCCTTGGGAACGGTAAATCTGCTCTGGTATTATTTGACTCAGGGCTACCCGATCTTTTGTATCGGTCGTGCTTAGCAAGCGATTTGTTGGAGCTCCAGGGGAGCTGGACTGTCCTTGATGTAAAGATCGAGGATGATAGGACGGTACGAGTTGTGAGGGTTCACCAGGGATATACACTGCAGTTATTTGATGAGCAGTTTTAATAGATTTCGTCCCCATTCCCCTATAAGGGAATAAGATTAATGAGGGGATGGACTGGTTTAGTCGGACCCCTAGTGGGGGTGGTTTAGTGATTTAGGGGGAGTGGCCGCAGTGTGGACCAACGGTGTGTTCAGCAGCGAGGGCGAGACGCTACCTTCAACAAGGTTGCACAGGTTATGTCACTTATGTCATGGATACCCAAGATAAGGGTAAGGGGACTATGGATGATATACCAATTGTACGAGGGTACCCGGACGTATTCCTAGAGGATTTTCCTGTGGTACCTCTAGAGAGGTGGGTAGAATTCAGGATTGACCTAGTTCCTGGTGCGACTCCGATATCCAAGGCACCATATCGGTTGGCTCCTCCCGAGATGTAGGAGTTGTCTACACAGCTGCAGGAGCTGTTAGAAAAGGGATTTATTAGGTTGAGTAGTTCCCCATGGGGAGCCCCGATCCTATTTCTGAAGAAGAAGGACGTGTCACATCAGATGTGTATAGATTACCAAGAGTTGAATAAGGTAACGGTGAATCTTGGTTCTCCAAGATTGATATGCGATTGGGGTATCACCAAATGAGATTCAGGGACGACGATGTGTAGAAGATAGCCTTTCGGAATTGTTATGGCCACTATGAGTTCGTGGTGATGCTGTTTGGGCTCACCAATGCTCCTGCCGCGTTCATGGACCTGATGAACCGCGTGTGCAGACCGATGCTAGATCGTTCTATGATAGTCTTTATTGATGACATCTTGGCTTATTCCAAGATGCAGGAGCAGCATGAGGAGCACCTGAGGGAGATGCTGGATACACTGAGGAGGGAGATACTTTTTGCAAAGTTTTCCAAGTGTGAGTTCTGGTTGCGCGGGGTGCAGTTTCTGTGGCACCTTTTCAACCAGAAAGGTATTCTGGTCAATCCGGAAAAGATAGAGACTGTGATGTAGTGGGAGGTTCCGAGGTCTTCATCTGAGATTAATATTTTACTTGTTCTGGCAGGTTATTATCGGAGATTCATCCATGATTTCTACAAGATTGTTGTTCCATTGACCCGATTGACCAAGAAGTCGGTGATATTTCGCTAGGGGCCTGAGCAGCAAGCAGCTTTCGAGACTCTCAAATAGCTTTCGAGACTCTCAGATAACTGTTACGCTTCGATCATGGGTATGGGCGCAGTGCTGATGCATCGGGTTCATGTGATAGCATACGCTTTGAGGCAGTTGAAGCCTCATGAGGCGAATTACCCGACGCACGATTTGGAACTAGGGGTTGTGGTTTTCGCCCTCAAGATTTGGAGGTATTACCTCTATGGGGTTCATTGTACCATTTACATGGACCACAAGAGCCTGAGGTATCTGATGGACCAGCCGAATCTGAACATGATGCAGCGTTCGTGGTTAGATGCGGTGAAGGACTACGATTGTGAGATCCTCAACCACCCAGGGAAGGCCAATGCGATGGCCGATGTGCTTAGCCGTAAGGCGGTTGCAGCACCGATACGAGACATATGTCTGAGGATGACAGTGATTACTCGTTGCTGGAATGGATCCGGGAGGCGCAGGTCGAGGGTATGAAGGAAGAGAGCCGAAATTATGAGCAAATCATAGGCTAAGTGGACTCATTCGATTATGACAACAGTGGGTTGTTGACTCTGCATCATAAGGTCTGGGTTCCTTACTGGGATGGGGTATGCCAGTTTCTAATGGAGGAGGCCCACAAGTCTAGGTTCTCCATTCATCCAAGGCGACAAAGATGTATCGGGATCTTCGCCCTGATTATTGGTGGCCCTACATGAAACGAGACATAGCATGGTATGTGGAGCGGTGCTTGACTTGCAGGAAAGTCAAGGCCGAGCACCAGTGACCTCACGGAAAGATGCTGCTATTGGATATTCCCATGTGGAAATGGGAAGATGTCACTATGGATTTCATCATGAAGCTTCCCATGACCGAATGTGCAGTAGATTCGATTTGGGTCATCGTGAATCAGTTAACCAAGAGCACTAATTTCATCCCCATCCAGGAGAGTATATCGGCTGTGAAGCTAGCCGACATCTATGTTCGCGAGGTGGTGGCATGTCATGGAGTGTCAGCGTCGGTTGTGTCAGATCGAGATATTCGCTTCACTTCCAGGTTTCAGAAGTGGTTTCATGACGAGATGGGTACTCGTCTTAACTTTAGCACAGCTTTTAACCCTCATACTAATGGGCAGAGTGACGATCCAGACTCTCGAGGATATGTTGCGCGCATGTGTATTGGATTTCGACGGTAGTTGGGATACTTATCTTCCGTTAGTGGAATTTTCGTATAACAATAGTTATCATGCCATCATAGATCGAAATCCATTTGAGATGCTCTAAGGGAGGAAGTGTAGGACCCCAATCTGTTGGGTCGATGTCGATTAGAGAGTCATGGGGAGTACCGAGGTGGTGCTCAAGACCACGGAGAAGATCAAACAGGTCCAGAGTAGGCTCCATACTGCTCAGAAACGGTAGAAAAGCTATGCCGACAAGCGTCGTTCAGACCTAGAGTTCCAGGTAGGGGATATGGTTCTCCTGAAAGTACCACCTTGGAAAGGTGACATTCGGGTCAGGAAGCGGGGAAAGCTGGGCCCCAGGTATATCAGTCCATTTACGGTTTTGGATTGGATGGGCTGGGTTTCATATCGATTGGATCTGGCAGCCAAGCTTAGTCACATCCATAACACTTTTCATGTCTCCCAGTTATATAAGTGTATAGTGGATGACTCCGCAGTTGTGCCTTTATAAGATATTTAGGTGGGCGACAGCCTGAACTACATCGATAGACCAGTAGCCATTCTCAATAGGAAGATGAAGGAGCTGAGGAATAAGAGGGTAGAGTTGGTGAAGGTGCAGAGGCAGCACCGTAAGGGCTCGGAGTGGACTTGGGAGCCAGAGGAGGAGATGGGGGAACATTACACAGAGTTATTTGAGGCAGCAGACTTCAAGGACGAAGTCTGAGAGAAGTGGGGGGGGGGGGAATTGTAACGCCTGGATCTTGGTATGTATTTAATTTACTATTTATTCAAATTATAAGAGCAACTCGACGAGCAGAAAGCGCCAAACTCGTCGAGTAGAGATCATATAGGCCGCGTGGTTTAAGTAACCTACTTGACGAGTTGAGAAGCCTCAACTCGACGTGTATGCTGGCAGAGAAGAAACCCTAAATTCCATGGTTCTGCTCCCTATTTAAAGGACTTAATCTTTCCACCAGCCACTCATCAGCCTCCCTAAAACCCTAAATGGTATTGTGAGCTCCTTGTTGAGAAAGTAGAGTTTTGAGTGGATTTTTGTGTGTTCTTGTGCTTGATGAAGGACTTGGAAGAATTAGAAGGTCATTGATCTTGACGAGAGGCACTAGATCTGGGATCTTGTCTGTCTTTGGCAACCTTTTGAGGTAAAAAGTCTCAAACTTGATGCTTAATGGCTTAGATCTATCTTAGTGTTGTTTTATAGATATTTTTGACCCCATTGTTAGATCATGATAAAACTTCATAGTCCTGATGCTAAAAACTTCCATTCCCATTTCTATTTGGTCCTTAGATTCATAAAAAGGGTCTTAAACCCCTTCATGCTCAAGAAAGGACCATGTCCATAGAAGTAGGTTGCTATATCTCGATTTTAGGTCCATTTGAGGCATTCATAGCCATCAAGTTGTCAACTTTATAGATGTACACCATGGAAACAATGTAGATCTATATTCTGGAACCTTAGATCTGAGGAAAAGGCTTAATAGACTAAGAACTATGAGGAACTCAGCGAGTTCATGGAGTAACTCAAAGAGTTCGGTCGAACATTCTTGATTATGTTGAAGGAACTCGACGAGTCCACAAGGTAACTAGACGAGTTATACTGGGAAAGTCCTGTTTCTATTGAGAAGTAGAAACTCGGCGAGTTGGAGGAAAACTCGCCAAGTTAGATCGCGATTTCACGATTCTGTGATTCATGGGAACTCAACGAGTTGAAGGGTAAACTCGACGAGTTGATTCAACTCGGAGCGTTGACTTTGACTTTGACTTGACCAGAGTTGAACCTTTAGAGTTATGAGTATGTAATAGTATATAAAGGGTTGTTTTGGTTCAAGGAGTGAGTAGAGCTGATTTCGGGCAGAGACGTTTCAGCTATCATCCGATAGTGAGGTGAGTTTCCTCCTGGTATGAAGAGTCGAAGGCATCAAAGTCGACACGTGTGTGTTATGTGTGTTGATTAGTAGTTGAGTGTGGGCAAGTCCTGTATCTCATAGATAGCTGAGTGTGGGCGAGGCTCGTATCTCATAGCAATATTTCAGTATAGATATATAATTGATTGATAGATTTGGTTATACTTGTTGTCTGTGTGATTCTTGTATGTGTGCTTAGTAGCTGAGTGTGCGCGAGGCACGTATCTCATTGATAGTTGAGTACGGCGAGGCCCGTACCTCATAGATAGCTGAGTGTGGGCGAGGCCCATATCTCATGGATAGCTGAGTGTGGGTGAGGCTCGTATCTCCTAGTTATCGGAGTGTGGGCGAGGCCCGTATCTCGTAGTTAGCCGAGTGTGTTTGGGGCCCGTATCTCCTTGAGTGTGGGTTGGGCCCGTATCTCCTAGTAGCATGATTATGTGTATGGTATGTGGTAGCTTGGGGAAATTCACTAAGATTCGTGCTTATAGTTTCAATTTTGATTTCAGGTACTTCTGATAGCAAAGGGAAGAGCTCGGGATGACTGCATTGCACACACCATGATGTTTAGCCTGGGATGTTTACTCTGATATTTTGATATGACACCCTGATTGATTCTATGACTTATGTTTTCGGATGGAATAATTTTGATAACTATGGTTTATTTAATAAATAAAAATGAAATTTTTATCATGATTTTTGGGATGTTACAATTTCCGTTAATTTGCTACCGTGTTTCACTTTTCCATGTTTAGCACCCAATTCCTGAGTATTAATTTACTTAAACATCCATAGTCGGTTATACTCTTGGAAGTTAGTAATGATTCAAGATTGTTATGGGTATTGGTTTATTGACGATAGTGATTAGGCATATCATAGTGATTGTGCTCAAACTTATGAGTAATTAATAGAGATTAAGTATTAGAACAACCCGCACTTAGACATTTCCTCATGGATATAGTCATGAGTAGTTCTAAGATGATTATATCTTCTATTCTTTAAACCATGATATATGTGGGGTTTTTCTTTGTGATTTTGTTATGTATTGGTGTACTCCAACACTATCTGTAACTGGTAGCAATAAAGGGTATATCCATGCATGCTATGATGAAGTAGATAAAAACTATGTAGTAAAAGTTTATTTTTTCCTTCTGCCTTAACAAGTTTAGCGATATATATAGGACCCTCGATGATTTAGGGTTGACATCATGAATACTTGATTGGATCCTGACTAATGTTCAATTTGGAAGTTAGATGCAATCTTCACAAATCTTTATTGAGAAACATAATCTTTTATTATGAGATTGACCATTATCCATGTCTCGGATTCATACAGATATGATGAAAATGAAGGAATAGTTAATCACATATATGAAGGCCGAAACTGATTAGGTATGAGTTTGGCAGATGCATTGGATGAAATTTTCTCTATTGATTATTAGAGAAGTATTAGAAAATATATAGTTGATGACTTGTCCAAGTGGGAGACTTCTAGAAAGTGTGTCCAATGTCATTAATTATTGGTGATATTTATAATAATAATAGGGTCCTCCTGGGTTGCCCTCAAGACTCAAATTAAGTAGAATTAATAAAGGAAGAACTGGTTTCTTAATTATTAAGTTTTAATAACTAATTTAAAACTAATTAGAATATAATGTGGGAACTAATTAACAGTTTAATTAATTCAAGGGTTAAATATTAACTAATCAATATCTAAATAATCAGGAATATTCTAGAACTCTATAAAAGAAGAAGGTAGACGAAATCTCCTTATGCCATAAGGAGGATTTCGAAAGCCCTATCACATCCTACATAAGTGGGATGATAAAACCCTAGAAGATATACAAGGCTATAAATAGGTCCTTAGGGATTCATTTTTCCTCGCTCATTCTTGGCTAAAGTTTCTCCTCTTCTTTCTTCCTTCTTGTGGACAAACTCTTTTAGAGTTTGACCCCTCCTAACTGTATTTTAATTGTGCTCTTTTGAGTTAATTGGGTGTGAACAAAGAGAGGGATATTGGTTTGGGTCATATTCATCCAAACAAGGTGGCACGCATGAGAGCTCAAGAGCAGAGGTATTTGGCTGCAAGAGAGGTATGTTATTCTTCTTTTGAGTTTATTTTTCCGTATGAAACCATAGATGTATAGGTTGTATGTACATTTAGGTATATCATTTTTTGCTTTTTTTCACTACCTGGTTTAAGTGTATTTGATGCATAGAAAACGTAACATTGAGAAGCTAAATGACTGAATGGAACCAAAATTGAATATGTGAGGGTTCTATGTTCAGCGACCACTCAACATATAGGTTCATTGTATGTGGAACGTACAACCTTTTAAATTAATTTTTTTTTGATATATATATATATATATATATATATATATATATATATATATATATATATATATATATATATATATATATATATATTTGAAAAATGTAGGTTGGGATTACTGATAGTTTCAAGGGAGGATTGAGAATGAGTTGAGATAGTGGCATATATGAATATGAATTCGATAGAAAAGATTGAATAAATGTATTTAAACAAGTTAAGTAACTAGACTCCTTTTCTATATGGATGTTATCTATTTAAGTTATGATTTTTGTTTTATGATATGGTATTGATGTAATATTTTGTTTTGTATGTAAATCTGTGGTGAGTAATTACATATTCTTTTGTTATTAAGGTGGTGTCGTAGAATGCACTTATGTATGTTTAACTTAGATAGAAAATTCTATGTTTGGTAGTTTATTGTTTACTTTGGATGATCTATATCCATGGGTGTTATGGAGTTGGTTGTTATGTTGATGATCCTTATGGATCTTGTAAGGTATTATTCTATTAAATTCTAATATCATTAATGAACCTTATAAATGTTGCTAGGTATCATTCTTTTGGGTGTGCACTTCATTAGTGAAGTTTATGGATAATGTAAGGTATCATGTGTTTGGATGATAATATAATTAGAGAACCTTATGGATGTTATAAGTATTAAGTGTTTGGATGTTAATATCATTAGCGAGACTTATGTATGTTGTAAGGTATCACATGTTTGAATGCTAGTATCAGTATTGAAATTATGAATATTGTAAGGTATCATGTGTTTGGATGATAATATCATTAGTATGACCTATGGATGTTGTAAGGTAATCTCATGTTTGGATTCTAATATCATTAGTGAACCTTATGTATGTTGTAAGGTAATTACATGTTTGGATGTTGATACCATTAGTGAACCTTATGGATATTTTAAGGTATCACTCTTTAACGATACATGGTCACTCTTTAACGATACATGGTAAAGCCTTACATGGATTTATAAGGCATTAATCATAGTTGTAGATAACAATGGTGAAAATGGTGTGACTTGTGCGGTGTTGCTAGTAAAATGATGTGAATTATAGGATGTTGTTAGTCAATATCCATGGGGTGTGTGTCTGTTACAATTTGTCAGTGGACTTATTAAGGAACTTGGTATAGTAAAAATTCATTTCCAACTAAAACAACTGTAACGAATGATGTGTGAATTTGTATATATATATATATATATATATATATATATATATATATATATATATATATATATATATATATATATCAAAATTTTAAATTTATACATCCTCAATTATCTCAACTAATAGACAATGTACCTGGTTGCATAACATTATAATATTGGTAAATAAGGGTGTCAAACATAAGAGGAACATGTGTAATCAGAATAAGATAACATTATCCGAATAAAAAAAATAAAAGGGGTGGGGATTTTTTATTTATTTTAAACGTGATTTCAACTATCAATTAAGACAATCAAATGAAAGAAAGAGCTAAATAAGATAATAATTTTGAAGAACTTCTACTTATATTTTGAAATCCTCATCTTTCATATGGTTGATTTTTCAATGTACAATGGATTTAACAATATGATTACCGATTTGTAAGGTGATTAGAAATTGTGGTCAAATTAGCTGATACTAATAATTATTAAACAACTGATTAAATGATCATCCAACTAGCTACCCAATAATCAATAATGATCAAATTATTAATGATTCACTTTAGTGGTTAATCTTAATGTTCATAAGAATTAAATTAATCATAGTCTGCTTAACTAATGCTCTTTTATATGTTTAATATTATGATTAATTTTACCTAACCCTAGAATTTGATCAATCTCTAGTCTTAATAGTTTATTATCACAAACGTATTAAGATACATGTTAACATAATTAGAATGACAGTATAGATCATATATAAGTCAGATACAAGAAATAAAAATGTAAACTTTAACATATAAGGTATATTGATTAAAATGAAAATAATGTATAATTTCACTTTTATAAATCCAAACAATAAATCACACCATAGTATAAGAGTTCATTTACATCTAAGTAGAAGAATAGGGTTTTAACCCATTACCTCTATAGAAAAATAGAAAAGAATCGAATAAGTAATGCTAGACATAATTCATATAGCAAACCTAAAGATTTTCGTATATTTTCTTTGATCGCCAAGATTACACATTCTTCTTATTCTTCTACCTTGAATACAATTCAAAGGGTAAAGGCAATTTTTTGGGTAACACCCAGTTTCTTGAACTGATTGGTTTAAGCCATCAAGGAGTTAAAGGGATGGTTTTGGGGTAAAACCGAGTGTCACAACGTGACCAAATGGTGGTCACAACGTGACAAGTTTAAAATGAAAATCGTATTCTAGAGGGCTTGTTACAATGTGACGAAAGGATGGTTAGGTCATGAGAGTGGTTGCAGATCAAGCCCATAAATTTTAGTGTTCTCTCCGTATTTAAGGATCTTATCCCATGACATAGGGAACATTCTTTAGCCTCTACTCATTTCAAATGAAAACCTACCCCCATATACGAGTTCTTGAGAGTTTTGTGGTGTATTGGTGACTTGAAGGTGAAGGAATTATCTTTGGAGCATAGTTTCAGCTTGCAAGCCTCATTACCATCTTCTAGCAACCCCTCTAGAACCTAGTGAGTATCCAAGCTTCATGAATTATGGTTTCTTGTTTCTAGATTTAGAGTTTTATGCTTTATTTTCCATGGCTAGATGATTTATAGTGTTAGGATAAAGTTGGCAAGTTTATGAGTCCTTAGTGTCCGTTGGTGATTAGTTGAGCTAGATTTTAAGTTTGGTGAAATTTGAGCTCTTGCTTGAGGCCTAGACCGCGTTTTTCTTCATAAGTGACCTAAACTGAACTCAAGACTTGTGTTGGGCATGCAAGACCTTAAAGCATCAATTTTTATGGTTTTGAGGTGTAAGGAAGCCTTATGGAGGAGATGAATTTGCGGCTTAATAGATTAAGATCTTACTCCATCAAGTTTCGTTTTAGCCGTTTCTGATTACGTGACAAGGTGCCTGTCACATCATGACGATTGAAGACTCGCAACTATTTTGTCCTTATCTGGTCACAACTTGACCGAGAGGTTGTCAATTCGTGAGAAGAAGTTGACTGTTAACTTTTTGACCAGTTTGACTTTCAGTCAAACTTAAAGGATTAAGGATGTTGAATAAGATTCAATCATGTTTTGGTGCTAGTAGGTTCGTGAGAGCAATCAGTGTAGAAATGGAGTGTGTCACAGTGTTTCTGGGTTCTTCATTTCATGTGAGTTTTCCTCACTATACCCGTGGGTCGAAGGCACCAATGTCGAACCACTATATTTTGTTATGTATCCTGATGGGTTTTGGCCATAAGAACATCTTATGTGCTCATACAAACCCTAATGCTTGGATCTAGGTTTCTCTATTATACATGCAATTCATCCAAGACTTCAAACCCTAGATCTAGCATATGATAATCGATATAACATATGAATTAGGGTTTAGATCATACCTTGATTGTTATGTAGCAATAACAATCTCAAATCTTCCTCGTAATGACTTTAGAAAGCTTAGAGTCACAAATGTCACTCCTCTAATAGTTCACAAACACCAAGAGCAAGAGGATGAAGAAGAGAAGAGAAGGAGGCTGCCCAAAACGTGTGGAAACCCTAATCAACAAGTTCACCACGTTTTTGAGCCATAAGGGTCCTTTAAATAGAGAGGCTATTAGGGTTATCTAACAAGGAAACCCTAATTTGGATGCTTAAGTCCTAAGCAACCCATGGACTCCTTTCTTAACAAGCGTTGGACGATTTCTAATGGGTTTCCCCATAGAATTCATCCAACCTTATATTATAAGGTAATCCATAGCCCAATTGCAATTATCTTATAATTACAATTCCAGTCCCTTAAGTTTAATTAATCTCTTTTAGTCACAAACTTAATTCTTATTAATTCTTAACTAATATTAATTAAACACTATGATTTCTCCTTTAATATTTTATTCTCATAATATATTAATAAATCATATTTAATCCTTTCTCTCAATAATTCATCCTATCAAGTTGCTTTGGTAAAGGCAACCCAAAAGGACCATGCACCATCGGGTCAAGTACATACCAAAATAGTTATGGACTTAGACACTAATCCAACATATCATTATATATAAGATGTTGCTATGTTGTAATGATCTACTAGACACATACACACACACACACACATATATATATATATATATATATATATATGTATGTATGTATGTATCCTTGTATGCTAAGATGTAGGAGTAGTAGTATACTGGTTAGAGTACCAGTAGGATGGTTATCTTCTAGTAGGATGCCCTAGGGTTGTATGTAGTAACGTAGGATATACTGAGAATTCTTAATGTGGGCTTTTACTCATGTTCCTTATTTAGTTGTGGCTTTAGAATAGGTCATCTATCTGAGTGTCTATCTCACCTCTAGTTACATATGGCTATGCTTTCCTTGGAGATTTGCCAGTAGCGGAGCAGTGTGTTGTAAGGGGCCTAGTAAGCGGTAGTAAATTTTTCAATAAGTAAATTGATAGTTTCCTGTACTTACGTGCCTACTTGATATCTTGTTCGTTTATATGTCGACCTATTTTGGTGGGTGAGGTTAAGTTAGTCGTACTATGTGTTGTAGGCCAAGATACCAGGTGTGGGTTGGCTGTAAACCGTAGGCATGGAGGCTCAAGATGAGTGGTTGGGTTGAGGCAGCATGCCAAAAAAAACCTAGGGATAATCCAGTTCGATGATTGTGCACCCAATATGCATGCTTGTATATATTTATGGTGTGTGGTATTTTGATGGAACTCACTAAGCTTCATGCCTACCAGTTGTTTATGTTTTCAGGTATCATTGGTTATTGTGGGAAGGCGAAGATGTGACTATAGACACTCATTAGCAACAATGACGATTCTGTGTTTATTATATCACTTTGAGTTTTAACAAAGGTAATTTTGAACAAGAGGTTTTATTAACATGGATTTTATAGCTGTTAACTTTTACCTTAATTAAAATGAAAATTTTCGTTGTGAAAACGGGACGTTACAAGTTGGTATCAAAGCCCTGGTTTGAGGGATTTGGAGAAACACTTGTGTGAATCCAAAGTCAAACTAGGATCCGAGAAATTTTCATAAAACGTTTTTGAAAAAGAAATTTTAATAAACGATTAGGTAGAGACATCGGATCGGTCTCTTATCATGCTCTTGTTTGATTGTTGGCTTGGGATCAGGAACGCAGACCTATAACTTAACCTTGGTTTTTGTCACACCCCGAAACCGAAGGCGGAATCGTTCCGAGGCGGACGTGACGTCATGTTAAGTATCACAACCAATGTACATAGTAAGCAAAGTAAACAACCATTACATTACATATGAAAATTTACATTTGTTTGAAAGTAAAGTGTAACAAGTGTTATACATCTGTATATATGAACAAAAGCTAAGACGAGTCTTCTATACGCTCCGTCTTTTCCAAAAGATCGCGGGGTACCTGTCTAATGCGGACCTGAGAATACAAGCAGTTTGAAAATCAGCATAAAGCTGGTGAGTTCATAAGTGGTTCGTTTTCTGAAAATGAACAAGTGTCCTTTGGTTTTTCTAAAAATGTTGTTAACCAAGAAATCCCATATTTTCTTATAAGTAAAGTTTAGTTATCCGTTTGTTACACAAATCTGGTTATGAACAGTTCAGTTATCCCAGGAAAAACCCTTATTTTCCTAAAACTTGGTTACCAATCCGAAATGAAATGTACAAGTATCTACCACACTTATAGTGTTAAGAGATGTATTCTGAAAACCTGGTTGTTCTTGTAAAGTACATTAGTTTTAACACGTATATAAAACTAATAAATAGGAAGTAAACCGATTATTAAGTTCATTGTTACTAACAAGTAAATCTCTGTTATCCAAATTGCGAGTTCCATAACCATACGATAGACTAGATATGGCAATAAGAAGTCCAGTATCATTTTATGACTTTCGTCACCCTTGAACAGTTCGGTTCCACTATAGCTAGCAGCCAGGTGCGGGGTAGTCAGCCCCGTATAGATCTATACACTCAAGTCACGCTCTCCCTCCAGGAGATTCTGGTTACAGGGGAGGTCCTCCACTCGCGTATCTCTGTGGAGTGTTACAGAGGACGTGTCTCCAATTATTAAGATTAACGAATTTACAAGTAATAATGCGGAAAATCCTGTTTTAGATTCTAATTACAAAGGGCAGTCCTCCACTCGTGTATCTCTACGGAGTGTTACAGAGGAAGAATCAAAAGTACTAAACTAATGCCTTTAACAATAATAAAGTGGAAAATCATCTGAGAAATATATAATATAATAATATATAATAAGATTTGAAAACTAACTTTGCAAGTCAAACTATTGGTTAATACGGTTTCAATTGTTAAAAGCATGTGGAATATGAAACATTTCAAATGAAATAATAAGTTTAAGTACAATATATCCTTCTACTTTTGCTTGTATTCCCCCCTGAAAACATTGAAAAACACGGAAAAAAGGTGTAGGGGTATGAACTCACCGGACGAGAAATGTGTCGGCTAGGATGCTAAGTGTCAGTTCGAGGCTTGATTACACGCGAGGTTCCTATGTATTAAGAAGAGATACATAAATTGTATCTAATTAGACTTTGAACTACTAATTAAATAAGAAAATACACTCCGAGACACGAAAACACTTTATTTCAAGTGTTAGGAATGATCCGGGTTGCATCTATGGGTGTGTAGGGTCTAATTATGGAGTTTGCTCTTCAAGAGTAAACTCTTTGAGGAGTTTACGGCCTAATGACCATATCCCCATGAGTGCACGGCCATAAACTCATGGGTGGAGTGTTCCCGGGTGCTAAATGGTCTTACAATGTATAAGGGGAGGTTCTAGGGTTGGTTCCATGGCTTAGGAAGTGATCGGGACTTGAAATGACCTTGGAAAGGAGTTTACGGTTTATGAAGATGTTCTGGGTGACTTTACTACCTTAAACACATGATTTTATGGCCGTAAACTCATGTTTGTCCATGAATCATGTGTTTTGGTGGTTGTAGGTAAAACATACAAAGTTCTAGGTCCAATTCTAAGCCATACAAGATGTTAAGGGCACTTTAACACCCTTTGGAGGTGTTTCTGGTCTAAGAAGGGGTGATTACGGTCCAAGAATGTTCTTGTACCGTAAACTCAAGTTTGAATCATTTCTGTATGTTTTGGTGCATCTCATGAAGGAATATAAGGTTTTATGCACTCATGGAAGCTCATGGAAGCTTTTGGAGGTGTTTAAGGGACAATTTAACACCTTAAAAGGTTTTTATGGTCTATGAATGAGGGTTTATGGTCCAAGCATGTTCTTGGGCCGTAAACTCAAGTTTTCCCCCTAAATGGTAAGATTTTGGTGCTCTAAGTCCATTCTTGCAAGTCCAAAGGTCTTAACTAAGCACTAGAAGTGATTTGGAAGGGTTTTGGGGCTCCAAAATCCCATTTATAGGTGTTCACGGTTTGGGGAGGTTCCTAGGCCGTAAACACAAGTTCTTGTTCCTATTTCATGATTTAAACACGAATTTGAAAGCCAAACATGTTATACTATGAGCTAGGATGGATTTCTTACCAAATTGGAGCTTGAAATGGATGATTTTGGATCAAAGTCGAGTTTTAAAGAGAGAGTAGAGAGAGAAAGTGTTTTAAGAGAGTGAAAAGGCTTCAAAATGTGGTCACTCAATCCCTTATATAGGGGTTGAGTTTATGGCCCGGTGGAAATCTACCCGATACTATCGTTAAACGAGGCTTTTGGTCGTACCCGATTTAGTTGTTGTGACCCGACGTAGTCGAAACTAAAAATTTTCTAAACAATAATTTGGGATGTTTTCATGTGTTTCTAACGAGTTTGGATACTCACGAGGTCATAATAAAAAGTCCCACTTTAATTAATTTAAATCTAAGGTTAACGGAAAAATTGAAATACGAACGGTTTTACTAACGGAAATGGAATATCGTGAGGGAATAAATTTCGGGTTGTCACATTATCCCCCCGTCAGAGGGAATTGCGTCCCGAAATTTAAAAATTAAGATACAAATCATATAATTGAAAAGATGCAGATATTTGTCTCATTGAGTCTTCGCTCTCCCAAGTGAACTCGGGTTCTCGCATGGCATTCCAGCGAACCTTCACTATCAGGATACGGCTTTGTTTCGTACGTTTGATCTCTCGTTCCATGATTTCGATTGGTTCTTCCATGAAGTTCAGACTTTCGCTGATCTTGGTTTCATCAAATGGATTACTAGGGTTTCATCGGATAGGCACTTCTTAAGAATAGAGACGTGGAAGACAGGGTAAATGTTGCTAAGCTCTGAAGGTAGTCGGAGTTTGTAGGCTACGGGATCGATCCTTGTGAGGATCTCGAAAGGTTCTATGTACCTCGGGTTAAGTTTTCCACCCTTTCCAAAACGTATATTGCCATTCCAGGGCAAGACCTTCAACAGGACACAGTCTCCTACCTGGAATTCTAGAGGTTTTCATCGTATATCGGTGTAACTCTTATGTCTATCTTGTGACGCTTGCAGTCGTTCTCGGATTTAGATAATCTTCTTGGTGGTTTGATGGATGATTTTCGTACTAGTGAGAGCATTGTCGTGGATTTGTCTCTTGGCTAGCTGCGTGTCCCCTACCTCGGACCAACACATAGGGGATCTGTACTTACGATCGTAGAGGGCTTCGAACGGGGAAACCTTGATGCTAGTGTGGGAACTGTTGTTATACGAGAACTCGATCAAGGGCAAATGGGTGTCCCACGACTTTCCTAAATCAATGACACATGCTCCCAGCATGTCTTCTAGGGTCTGAATAGTTCTCTCACTCTGTCCATCTGTCTGAGGATGACAGGCTGCACTCATGATCAGCTTAGTTCCAAGAGCTTTTTGGAGAGACTGCTAAAACCTTGAGGTAAACCTGCTATCTCGGTCGGAGATGATGGATGCAGGTACACCATGTAGTTGGATTATCTCTTGGTTGTAGGTTCGCGTGAGTCTTTCCATCTTGAATGATTCTTTGATTGGAATGAAGTGAGTGGATTTTATCAAACAATCGACAATTGCCCAAATGGTATCGTAACCACTCGGAGATTTGGGTAACTTGGTGATGAAATTCATGGTAATCATCTCCCATTTCCACTCAGGTATACCGGGCTACTGGAGCAGACCCAAGGGCTTGTGATACTCGACTTTTACCTTGGCGCAAGTCAGACACTTGCCCACGAAGGTAGCGATCTCGGCTTTCATGTTTGGCCACCAATATTGTTTCTTGAGATTCAGGTACACCTTATCCGAACCTGGGTGAACAGAGTATCTGGTCTTGTGAGCTTCGTTCGACACGTTTTCTGGTTTTTAGAGCTTCTAATTGTTCTTCTCGGATCTGAGTGGACAAGTGGGAATGGATGGTCCGTGTATTCACCTTGCGGCTTGAACTCTCCTTTCGGCTCAGGGCATCTGCTACCACATTGGCCTTGCCGGGTTGGTAGCGGATTTTACTCTCATAAACACTGAGCATCTTTACCCATCGCCGCTGTCTCATGTTTAAGTCTTTCTGTGTCAGAGTAGTAAAGGGTTTGACGATTCTGGAAAAATTCTGGATGAACCTGCGATAGTAGCCAGCGAGACCCAAGAATTGACGGATTTTTGTGGGTGTCTTCGGTGCTGACCAATTCTATATTGCCTTGATTTTGGACGGGTCCACGTGTATACCTTCCTTACTTACCACGAGACCAAGGAAAGTGGTTAGACCAAAGGGCATCACTACAAACTCGTAGTGACCATATCGAGTCCTGAATGATGTCTTGGAAACATCATTCTCATGAACTCATAGCTGATGGTACCCTGATCTGAGGTCTATCTTCATGAAGTAACTGGCTCCCTGAAGTTTATTGAAAAGGTCGTCTATTCGAGGAAGAGGATATCGGTTTTTGGACTGTCAACTTGCTCAACTCATGGTAGTCTATACACATTCGAAAGGAACAAACAATATCGGGGCTCCTCAGGGTGAGGAACTCGGTCTGATGAACCCTTTGCAGAGTAGCTCATTAAGCTGACTGGATAACTCCTGCATTTCTACTGGCGCAAGCGATAGGAAGATTTGGCTATAGGATTTTCTCCAGGGATTAGGTCGATGCGAAACTCGACTTGACGTTCGGGAGGAATTCCCGGGAGCTCTTCGGGGAAAGACATCAGGAAAGTTGCAGACTTCGGGGATGCTCTCGAGTTCTTTAACTTCCTGTTTTTCATAGATTACATGAGCTAGGAATTCGTAACACTCCTTTCCCAAGAGCTTTTGAGCTTTGATGCAAGAAATGATACGAAGATTTGAATTAAGATTATTGTCGTATATCATGAGAGTCTGACCAGAGGAGAGATTAAGATGGATGGCTTTTTCGTAACAAGGGATATCTGTATGATGGGGACTCAATCAATCCATGCCAATGATAACATCAAAGCTCTATATGGAAACTGGCATTAGGTCGATGGGAAAGGAATGATCGTTCAGGGCAAGGGTACAACCTATGAATCTATTGTTGGCGTATTCTTTCTCACCTTTAGTCATCTCGACGGTAAATGTTTCGGTTATTAGACGAATACTATGTTTAAGAAAACACTTGAATGAACGACTAATAAAATTTCTTTGGCACTAGATTCGAAAAGGATGCAAGTATAAGAATTGTCGAGAAGAAACGTACCAGCGGCGACGGTGGGATTGGCGGCTGCCTCCTCCTGCTTCATAGCTAGAACTATCCCGGCGTTGTTGGTAGTTGCTATTTTGGGGAAATTTCGCTTGAAATGCCCTACTTCTCCACAACCATAGCAGACATGAGCGGTACTTGATCCGGAAGCTTGATAGGTTGGCTGAGTTGGTGCTCTGTAGTTTCGAGCAGTGTGGCGGAGGTGACGTCATGTTAAGTATCACAACCAATGTACATAGTAAGCAAAGTCAACAACCATTACATTACATATGAAAATTTACATTTGTTTGAAAGTAAAGTGTTACAAGTGTTATACATATGTATATATGAACAAAAGCTAAGACGAGTCTTCTATACGCTCCATCTTTTCCAAAAGATCGCGGGGTACCTGTCTAATGTGAACCTGAGAATACGAGTAGTTTGAAAATCAGCATAAAGCTGGTGAGTTCATAAGTGGTTCGTTTTCTGAAAATGAACAAGTTTCCTTTGGTTTTTCTGAAAATGTTGTTAACCAAGAAATCCCATATTTTCTTATAAGTAAAGTTTAGTTATCCGTTTGTTAAACAAATCTGGTTATGAACAGTTCAGTTATCCCAGGAAAAACCCTTATATTCCTAAAACTTGGTTACTAATCCGAAATGAAATGTACAAGTATCTACCACACTTACAGTGTTAAGAGATGTATTCTGAAAACCTGGTTGTTCTTGTAAAGTACATTAGTTTTAACATGTATATAAAACTAATAAATAGGAAGTAAACCGATTATTAAGTTCATTATTACTAACAAGTAAATCTATGTTATCCAAATTGCGAGTTCCATAACCATACGATAGACTAGATATGGCAATAAGAAGTCCAGTATCATTTTATGACTTTTGCCACCCTTAAACCTTTCGGTTCCACTGTAGCTAGGAGCCAGGTGAGGGGTAGTCAGCCCCGTATAGATCTATACACTCAAGTCACGCTCTCCCTCCAGGAGATTCTAGTTACAAGGGCGGTCCTCCACTCGCGTATCTCTGTGGACTGTTACAGAGGATGTGTCTCCAATTATTAAGATTAACGAATTTACAAGTAATAATGCGGAAAATCCTGTTTTAGATTCTAATTACAAAGGGCGGTCCTCCACTCGTGTATCTCTATGGAGTGTTACAGAGGACGAATCAAAAGTACTAAACTAATGCCTTTAACAATAATAAAGTGGAAAATCATCTGAGAAATATATAATATAACAATATATAATAAGATTTGAAAACTAACTCTGCAAGTCAAACTGTTGGTTAATTTGGTTTCAATTGTTAAAAGCATGTGGACTATGAAACATTTCAAATGAAATAATAAGTTTAAGTACAAGATATCCTTTTACTTTTTCTTGTATTCCCCCCTGAAAACATTGAAAAACATGGAAAAAGGTGTAGGGGTATGAACTCACCGGACGAGAAATGTGTCGGCTAGGATGCTAAGTGTCAGTTCGAGGCTTGATTACACTAAAGGTTCCTATGTAATATGAAGAGATACATACATTGTATCTAATTAGACTTTGAACTACTACTTAAATAATAAAATACACTCCGAGACGCGAAAACACTTTATTTCAAGTGTTAGGAATGATCCGGGTTGCATCTATGGGTGTGTAGGGTCTAATTATGGAGTTTGCTCTTCAAGAGTAAACTCTTTGAGGAGTTTACGGCCTAATGACCATATCCCCATGAGTTTACGGCTGTAAAATGATGGGTGGAGTATTCTTTGGTGATAAATGGTCTTACAATGCATAAGGGGAGGTTGTAGGGTTGGTTCCATGGCTTAGGAAGTGATCGGGACTTGAAATGACCTTGGAAAGGAGTTTACGGTTTATGAAGATGTTCTTGGTGAGTTTACTACCTTAAACACATGATTTTATGGCTGTAAACTCATGTTTTCCCATGAATCATGTGTTTTTGTGGTTGTAAGTTAAACATACAAAGTTCTAGGTCCAATTCTAAGCCATACAAGGTGTTAAGGGCACTTTAACACCCTTTGGAGGTGTTTATGGTCTAAGAAGGGGTGATTACGGTCCAAGAATGTTCTTGGACCATAAACTCAAGTTTGACTCATTTGTGTATGTTTTGGTGCATCTCATGAAGGAATATAAGGTTCTATGCACTCATGGAAGCTCATGGAAGCTTTTGGAGGTGTTTAAAGGGCAATTTAACACCTTAAAAGGTGTTTATGGTCTATGAATAAGGGTTTATGGTCCAAGCATGTTCTTGGGCCTTAAACTCAAGTTTACCCCATAAATGGTAATATTTTGGTGCTCTAAGTCCATTCCTGCAAGTCCAAAGGTCTTAACTAAGCACTAGAAGTGATTTGGAAGGGTTTTGGGGCTCCAAAACCCCATTTATAGGTGTTCACGGTTTGGGGAGGTTCCTAGACCATAAACACAAGTTCTTGTTCCTATTTCATGATTTAAACACGAATTTGAAAGCCAAACATGTTATACTATGAGCTAGGATGGATTTCTTACCAAATTGGAGCTTGAAATGGATGATTTTGGATCAAAGTCGAGTTTTAGAGAGAGAGTAGAGAGATAAAGTGTTTTAAGAGAGTGAAAAAGCTTCAAAATGTGGTCACTCAATCCCTTATATAGGGGTTGAGTTTATGGCCCAGTGGAAATCTACCTGATACTGTCGTTAAACAGGGCTTTTGGTCGTACCCGATTTAGTTGTTGTAACCCGACGTAGTCGAAACTAAAAATTTTCTAAACAATAATTTGGGATGTTTTCATGTGTTTCTAACGGGTTTGGATACTCACGAGATCATAATAAAAAGTCCCACTTTAATTAATTTAAATCTAAGGTTAACGGAAAAATTGAAATACGAAAAGTTTTACTAACGGAAATGGAATATCGTGACGGAATAAATTTCGGGTTGTCACAGTTTTACAAGAAGATGTGATATGTACAGTCATCCATAGCCCGAATAGGAAACTGATTCCCAAAATTACCATACTGGTTATATATGTTGAATTTAAACTTGTTGATATATGTGTTGGAATAGTGTCTAAGGCTGCAACTATATTAGGCAAGTATTTGACCCGATTGTGCATGGTCCTTTTGGGTTGCCTTCACCATAGCAACTTGACAGGATGATTTATAATGAGAGAAGAAATATCATTAATATATTATGAGAATAATATAAGGAATAATAATATTGTTATTTGATTAATATAAGTCATAAATCAATTAGGAATTAATTTGGTGACTTAAAGAGATTAATTAAATAACGGGGCATAAACTGTCAATTGTATGATAGTTGTACTTTGAGCTACAATCCCTTATGGATAAGGGGTGGACGGTTTTGAGGCTTTGGATAGACCTAGAATTCGTCCAAGGCTTATCATTAGGGGGATTGGATTGCTTAGGGCCTAAGTTATCCAATTAGGGTTTAAGAGTGAAACCCTAGGAGCCTCATTAGTATAAATAGACCCTAGGGGTCAAGGGAAATCGGTACTCTTGCTTTAGAGGAAACCCTAGCCGACTTCCTCCCTTCTCCTCTCTCTCTCTCTAATCATCCTCTTGCTAAGTTGGTGTTTGTAAGCCATTAGAGGAGTGACAATTGTGACTCTAAGCTCCAAGGACAAGAAGATTCAAGCTAGCAACTTAAGGTAATCTTCTAGATCTATTTTTCATATATTTGAATGTTCTTCATTAGATATATCAATCAAAGTCTGAGATATATTGCATGTTCAATTAGAGAAACCTAGATCCAAGCATTAGGGTTTGCATGTGCACATAGGAATGTTCTTATGGCTCAAACCCATCAGTGGTATCAGAGCCTTGATTGGTTTCTATTGAATTGATGCATTGGTTGCTTGTTTGTGATTGCAAAATTCGAATTTTGTCCTTCTTTCTGATGAACTCGGCGAGTTCCATAGTGGACTCGGCGAGTAGGCCTCAACTCGGCGAGTCCATTATGGTACTCGGCGAGTTCGAGCGTCTGAAAGAGCTAGTTTCAGAATTTCTTGTTGTTTATCTTATGGAAATTTACCTTTATCTTAATGGGTTAATATAAATCCGATTTTAACATATATTTGAGTATATTCTTGACCTAATTAAAGATATTTATCAATTAATTGAATAATAATTTCCTTATGTGATAATTGATTGATTATTTTAATTAAATTGGTAAATTGTTTTGCAAGAAACATTTAAATAAATCAAATAAATATAATTATGAGATTAAATGGTTAATTTGAATTATTTGTTATTTGATCCCTTATTTTTTGAAAAGTTTAAAACTTGTCCTCAAGTTTTGAAAGTTATGTTTTGTGATTAAAAGTTTAATTTAGACAATTTAAATTTCAAACCCTAGAATTTTACAAGTTTAAAATTCAACCCTATACTAATATAATATTACAAGATTAATATGTATATATGTATAATTAAAATGCTAGTCTTACCGTTAGTAGGCCTCATTCACGAAGCCGGTCTATAAGGTGGGTACAAGGTTGCGGCCTATAAAATGGCGCTTAATGGGTGTACACTCACACCCACCGCTTGCTTGATCGGTGGAGGGTCGTTAGCCGAACGGGTAGGATAGGGCAACTTCATCTCCTCATTAATAAGTATAACGAACACATAAAGTAACTAAACAATTTTCAAAAATTCCCAATCCTAGTTACTTTAGGAAAAGTGAATTGATGCGATCTCATGAAATTACACTTTGCACCCTTGCTAAGAAGTTAGTGGAGCGTGTGTGGTTTACCGGCACACTAATTGGTTCTAAGCATAGGTGGAAAAGGGTGATTCATTGTTTATCATAGTTCGGTGGAGCGTGTGTGCTTTACCGGCACATCGAATAGTTGATTGTTACAATGAAGGCACCATGTAGATTTGCATGGTTATTCACACCCACTTTGTGATCCTCGGCATCCCAGTCACAAACGAGAGGGGCATATCGAGATTTAAACATGCCATTGAAAAGTTCAATGAATCTCATCGAAACCTAGGAATTCTCAATACATTTAGAACTTAAAGTTAGGTTTTCATGGTGGAGAATTAGTGAATCGTCATTCACTTACCTTCAATTTGTTTGCATGTTGGATTACGGCATCCCTTTTCTAATATGTAAATATTGTTGTTGGATCCTAGCCCTAATTTTTCTTATTGGGTGATAATTAGGGATTCAAATTCTAATCTATCTTTGTCCTTTCTATTTGTAGATGTCGAACGCAAACAACGCTGCTGCTAGTTCATTCACATTGATGAGCCTTTGCCAAAAGGTGACTTTCGATGGAACGAACTTTAGCGAATGGATACGATACATTCGCACGATTGCTCGATACGAGGAGAAGGAGTATGTCCTTGATGAGAAGCTCGAGAAGATCGATCCAGAAATTGCTACTCCGGCTAAAATGACTGCTTTTGAGACTCATGAACGTGATGCGACGAAGGTTCATTGCATCATGATAGCCACGATGAACGCCGAATTCCAAAATTCCTATGAGGACATGCATCCGTACGAAATGCACCAAGACTTATTGGAGAGATACTATCAAAACGCGAGGCGGGAACGTTACGAGATCTTCACTAACATGATCTCCGCTAAAATGGGACATGGAGAATCTCTAACCGTGCACCTGAAAAAGATGCAAAGGTATGTCGATCGTCTTCGCAAGTTGAATGTCGACTTTGGGGAAGATTTGGCTATCGACATGGTGCTTCATTCCTTGCCTTCGTGTTACAATCAATTTAGGATGTCCTACCACATGAACAAAGAAGAGGCCACCCTAAGTAAGCTCCAAGGTCTCCTAAGGGTTGCTGAGAGCAACCTCAAGGACAAGACTGTTGCACCAGCTCCCAATCCACCAGCTGCTCCCGTTTTGGCAATTGGGCAAGGAAGGGGTAAGAAGAGGAAGGCTCCGTCTAAGAGCTACCGCAAGGGAAAGTCCCGAGATGGTTCCTCTTCTAGTGGGACCAAAGTTGATCCTGCTAAACCCAACCCTAACCCAAAGGAGGCAGAGTGTCATCATTGCCACAAAATAGGGCATTGGAAGAGAAGCTGCCCAGAATACCTGCAAGCCATCAGGGAAGGAAAGATCAAGCCGTCTTTCGCAGGTATATATACAATTAAATCTAATGATTCATCTCATGCTATTTCTTGGGTCCTAGATACCGGGTGTGGTTACCACATTTGTTCTGAATTGCAGGGACTAAGAAGAATTAGGGATGTGGAGCGTGGAAGAATAAATCTAATAATGGGGAACAGAAGATCGCCGCCTGTGACCAACATTGGAGTGTATTCTTTAGTGCTTAGTAATGGATTGTGTTTAGATTTGAATAATTGTTGCTATTCGCCAGAAATGGCAAGAAACATCATTTCGTTTCATGATTTGTTTAGACAAGGGTTTAGATTCTCTTTTAATAATGAGAATGGTTCAATTTATGCTTATCTAAATGGTGTCTTATATTTTGAAGCAATGCCATCTAATGGAATTTATGAAACTGTTATGATTGTAGATAACCTAGGAAATGATGTTTTGTGCATGGATTCTTCCAATAGTATGGATAAAGCATCCTTGTGGCATTGTCGTCTTGGACATGTCAACAAGAAGCGCATAGCCCAACTCCAAAAGGATGGAGTGTTGGAGTCATTCGACCTTAGGGAAGATGACACATGCGAATCTTGTTTACTTGGAAAGATGACCAAGTCACCCTTCACTAGCACATGTGCAAGGGGTGAGGGTTTATTGGACCTCATACATACCGATGTATGTGGACCCTTTAGATCAACCACAAAAGATGGGAACCGCTTCCATGTGACTTTTACCGATGACTATAGTAGATATGGGTATATCTACTTAATCAATTAAAAGTCAAAAACATTTGAAAAGTTCAAAGAGTTCAAGAATGAAGTGGAGAATCAATTGGGCAGGAAAATCAAGATGCTTCGATCCGATTGAGGAGGAGAGTACCTAAGTCTTGAATTCCACGACTATCTCAAAGAGTGTGGAATACTTTCACAATTGACGGCACCTAGGAAACCGCAGTTGAATGGTGTGGCAGAAAGGCGTAATCGAACCTTGTTAGAGATGGTCCGCTTTATGATGAGTCGTGATTCACTACCTATCTCGTTTTGGGGGGTATGCCTTAGAGACTGCCACCCATATCCTTAACCGAGTCCCTACTAAGAAGGTTGCCAAAACACCTCACGAGATGTGTACAGGGAAAGCTCCCTCGTTAGTACATATCAAGGTTTGGGGTTGCGAGGTTTTCGCAAGACGAGATACTCACGACAAGCTCGAACCTTGAAGTGAGCGATGTATTTTCATCGGCTACCCACAGAAATCCTTTGGATATCTCTTCTATAGACCGAAGGACAATGTTCTCTTCGTTGCGAGGAGAGGAGTTTTCTGCGAGCGAGAACTCATAAGCCAAGGAGACAGTGGGAGGCAGATCGAGCTTGAAGATATTCAAGAGTCGATTGATGAAGGAACCTCTACCGCTGGCGTTCAACCCGAGGAGGAAACTCCGGTTGAACCGATTGACGAGTCCTTACCTCTTAGACGTTCCGAAAGAGTTAGAGTTCAACCCCAGTTTTATGGTTTTCATATTACTACTGAATGGGACACGTATATTATTGATGGTACACTAATAAATCTAGATGAACCTAATAGCTATAAGGAAGCCATGGTAGGCGCGGAGTCTGCAAAATGGAAAGAGTCGATGGACAGCGAGATCCAATCCATATATGACAACCAAGTTTGGAATTTGGTTGATAATGTGCCCGGACATAAGATCATTGGGTGCAAATGGATCTTCAAGAAGAATACCGACATGGATGGAAAGGTACACATATATAAGGCGCGATTGGTTGCGAAGGGCTTTACTCAAACTCCCAGAGTTGACTATGATGAGACCTTCTCACCAGTTGCGAAAATAAAGTCTATTAGGGTGATGCTAGCCATTGCTGCATTTCATGATTATGAGATATGGCAGATGGATGTCAAGACCACTTTCCTTAATGGAAAGTTCGTTGAGGATGTTTAAATGGCTCAGCCAGAGGGTTTTGTTGATCCGAAGCATCCCAATAAAGTGTGTAAGCTTGAGAAGTCCATTTATGGACTTAAGCAAGCGTCTCGCAGATGGAATCTTTGCTTCGATGAGAAAGTCAAAGAGTTTGGATTTGTACGAAGCAAGGATGAATCATGTGTATATGTCAAAGCCAGTGGGAGTATAGTTAGTTTCCTCGTTCTATATGTCGATGACATACTGCTCATAGGAAACGACGTCCCGACACTGCAGGAGGTTAAGTCCTAGCTCGGGAAGTGCTTCGCTATGAAGGACCTCGGAGAGGCTTCCTATATTTTGGGAATAAGGATAGTGAGAGAACGAAGTAAGAGACTAATAGGACTTAGACAGAACACTTACTTAGATAAAGTACTAAAACGTTTTAGTATGGAAAATTCAAAGAAGGGAGAATTACCGATACAAAGTAATGCCAAGTTGAGTAAGACTCAAAGTCCGAGTACCGAAGCCGAGATAGCAGAAATGAGCCGAGTACCATACGCTTCCGCAGTTGGCTCAATCATGTATGCTATGACTTGTACTCGCCCTGATGTAGCCTTTGCTTTGAGCATGGTCAGTAGATATCAAGGGAGCCCTGGCAGAGCCCATTGGATTGTGGTCAAGAATATACTTAAGTACCTTCGGAGGACGAAAGAATGGTTTTTAGTCTTCGGGGAGAGTGATGACTTAAAGGTGAGAGGGTATAGTGACGCCAGCTTCCAGACCGACAAGGACAACTACCGTTCGCAGTCGGGCTGGGTCTTTACCCTTAATGGAGGACCAGTAACTTGGAAAAGTTCCAAGCAAGAAACCGTAGCTGATTCAACGTGCGAATCAGAGTACATTGCAGCGAGCGAACTGTCGAAGGAGGCAATATGGTTGAAGAACCTCATTGGTGATCTTGGAGTTGTGCCTGCCATAAAGGAGCCTATGGAAATTTTCTGTGATAATGAAGGAGCGGTTGCCTTGACCAAGGAACCAAGGGATCATGGTAGATGTCGACATATTGACAGAAAATATCATTTCATTAGACATCGAGTAGAAGAAGGACAACTCGTGGTTAAGAGGATATCATCAGAAGATAACCCAGCAGATCTGCTTACGAAGGGACTGAGTAGGGTTAAGCACTTGCAGCATGCTAGGAGTATTGGGCTGAAGGATGATATTAGGTTAGATTAGATAGTATTAGAAACATGTAATAGATAAATGTAATTAACATTTGATGATTAAATAAAGGAGTATTATTTATTAGTAATGTTACTGTCTTATGTTAATTGTTTAACTATTGTTTCACTTTACATGTTTTGACTTCCAGAATAATTGACTTTATTTAGAATAATCGAATTATTCGAACAGTCCACAATCGTTCATATGTTGGAAGTAGGTATGAATGAAGATTGTCATGAATTGGTGTGTAGATTGTCTAAATGGTATTAGACATAGCAAAAGTTTGTTGCAACGTTCATGAGTGCTTATGAACTAGTTTTGAGCATTGGAACAAACCCGCGCTTGCTGGAATCACCTTAAGGAATGAGATGAAAAGGTTGATCACAAGACGATAATATCATATGGTCTTAAAACCTAGATATATGGTTTGTTATTTGTTAATTGGTTGTACATTGATAATGTGAAACCGCATCAGTAACTTGATGTTATAAAATGCATTGTTGTGTATAGTTGATTAATGAATAAGTAAATGCATATAAGTCGAAGTTTATCTGTTACTTTTATCCTAAGAAGGTAAAAGCGATATCTCGGCCGCTCGATGATTTGATTTGACTTATGTGTCGGGCCCGGTCAGAACTAAATTGATGTGTTCAATTAAGTTCTATGTCGAATAAATCTGAGATCGAGAAACCAACTGCTAGATAATTAATTCCATTATAATTGTCCACATGATATCTAACAGAGGACTATACGATCCCTTATCTAAAGGACATATTGATAAGATCAGAGTTTGGCAGCGTCTTTGAGAGCTACGATTGCTAATTGGATTATACCTGTGAATATAGTTACTAGACTTATCCAAGTGGGAGACTGTTGGAATAGTGTCTAAGGTTGCAACTATATTAGGCAAGTATTTGACCCGATTGTGCATGGTCCTTTTGGGTTGCCTTCACCATAGCAACTTGGCAGGATGATTTATAATGAGAGAAGAAATATTATTAATATATTATGAGAACAATATAAGGAATAATAATATTGTTATTTGATTAATATAAGTCATAAATTAATTAGGAATTAATTTGGTGACTTAAAGAGATTAATTAAATAAAGGGGCATAAACTGTCAATTGTATGATAGTTGTACTTTGGGCTATAATCCCTTATGGATAAGGGGTGGATGGTTTTGGGGATTTGGATAGACCTAGAATTCGTCCAAGGCTTATCATTAGGGGGATTGGATTGCTTAGGGCCTAAGTTATCCAATTAGGATTTAAGAGTGAAACCCTAGGAGCCTCATTAGTATAAATAGACTCTAGGGGTCAAGGGAAATCGGTACTCTTGCTTTAGAAGAAATCCTGGCCAACTTCCTCCCTTCTCCTCTCTCTCTCTCTCTCGAATCATCCTCTTGCTAAATTGGTGTTTGTAAGCCATTAGAGGAGTGACAATTGTGACTCTAAGCTCCAGGGACAAGAAGATTCAAGCTAGCAACTCAAGGTAGTCATCTAGATCTGTTTTTCATATATGATTTGAATGTTCTTCATTAGATCTATCAATCAAAGTCTGAGATATATTGCATGTTCAATTAGAGAAACCTAGATCCAAGCATTAGGGTTTGCATGTGCACATAGGAATGTTCTTATGGCTCAAACCCATCAATATGAACTGTTAGAAATGCATGCTAGTGGATAAGCTAAGATTTCTTTCAACAACTATTAAATAATATTGCCAGATTTCTATGATGTTCTATGGTATATGGAATTGCTTGTTATATGCTATTTGATTACGTGGATTTCTAGGTGTATGTTGTATAGTTGTATACAAATATGATTATATAGCCTGAGAATGATTGACTTCGCCTTATTTCCTATTCCTTGTTTGGTTGTGGGCTTAGGGTAGAGTCAATTATTCAACTATCTATTTGATCATGTATTGTCTACAACTAGCATGCACAAGGCAAACAGTAGTACGGGAGCATGATTGCGGCCAACCTAAGAGGAGTGCCTAGGAAGTTAGTTATGGATCTTAGTAGCTGGTGGGTGTCAATACACCTAGGGTTCGTCAAGTACAATGACTTAGGGCCTTGCAATAATTTTGAATTGACTACGGATAGGTGTGGAAGGTAGTATGATCCCATACTACTAAAAGCACAAGATACGTACGAGATTTAGAAGGAACCTCGAGGCTACTAAGGAAATAAGAAGTGGAGGTCTGGTGTGTTGAGCATTGTGTTTTGATATTTAACCAGTTCTATTGTATATATTTCAGTATGATGGCTATCAAAAGTTTAAGATCAGGTATTGGTAGCACTGAGAGGACAAGTCCGAGTGATGAGAAGATCCACTGGATCATTGCCGCTGAAGTAGCCATGGCGATCAGAGTGGTGATTTCAGAATTGTTTGGGTTGGTTAAGACCGTGTTGATTGAGGAGTTTAAACAACGTTATATCATCGTCGCGTAGGCTGCTATTGTCGCAACCACTACAACTGTCGCCGTGTCAGGACTTCAGAGAGGTGGGGCGATGCAGTACAAGGATTTCAATAACATGAAGCCTCCAGAGTTAAAAGACGCTAAGGACCCAATTATCGCCTTGAGATGGATATCCGATGTGGATGGGTGTTTCTACACGTGTTCGTGTCCTGAGGACCAAAAGGTGATATTTGCATTGAATCTTCTCCACTGGGGTGCGAAGGATTGGTGGGAGTTTGTGACCCAAGGCTTTTTGCGCGGCAGATTGAGTCGTAGCGACTTAGGAGCAGTTTTTGAAGATGTTCCATTTAGATTATGTTCCACTTGTGGAGAAAGAGTGACTGGCTCAAGAGTGTCAATCGCTCAAGCAGACGACCGAATCGATGATGGAGATCACTAAGATGTTTATGGAGAGAGCTCTTTTCTACGCATAATATGGCGCTTTAGAGAAAGAGAAAATGTCGCGATACTTGAGTATACTTAATACGAAATTTCAGGAGTTTTTATCGACTCATCCGTATCGGACCTTGACCGAGTTGCAGTCAAGCGTCAAAAGGAAGGAGATTGAGTTGGAGACCCAAAAGAAGGATGAGAGGTCAGCTTCATGGTAGTTCCATATGGCAGTCAAGTAGTTCAATTCCACTGACATGAGTTTAGGACCAGCTAAGGGAAGGAGTTCCGAAAGTGGAAAGTGCGGGAAGTTTCATGGTGGAAGGTTCCGATCTTTTTCTTGTTACAGGTACGGCGAGGAGGGGCATTTTGCTAGGGATTGCAAGCAGAGTATGCATGTGTGTTTCTATTGCGGCCAAGAGGGCCACATCAAGGCTCATTCTCCCTTTCTCGTTTTTGGTGAGGTGCAACACTCTACATCCATAGCTTGGCAGTTTCCCGACGGTCATCACGGAGCGGCTGGAGTTTCGACGGCAGAAGTTTGAGTTATGAGTTCTTCAATTTAGTTAGTTGTTGCATTGGTGATATCTTTTATACCTATTTGTGTATGTTATGATGTTTAGTTGTAAACTTGATTGATATGTTGAATGGAATTCTCTTAATTATCTATGGTTTTATTTGATTCCTCATTTATGAATGGATTAACTATTGTCCTTGAAGTTTTTTGCATGTCTGTTAGAATTCATGAATGTTGTTTGTAGGTTCAGATTGTCACCCATATTTCTCTAGTTCAAGACTTTCGTGCAAGTGCTTAATCTTTTGATTTCCACATCGAGATCATCGCTAGCTATTGAATTTCCTTTCAAATCGTCTTAGTTTTGGAGGTATTAGTAATTTTTAGGGCGTCCTCACATTTTAGACTTTAGGGTTTTAGGAGCCCAAGTTGAGGGTGATGTGGAGGGAATCTTTGTATGTTGTTTTTTTTATTGGGGCTTAGAAGTCTGAGACACAGCCCAAAGGCCTAGTAGGGTTAGTTCAGTCTTGTTGGTTCGGTGTGCATTATGTTAGGCTACGAGTGCTATTATTTGTAAGTGGATCGGGGGTAAGCTCTAATATAGTCATTGGTTAGTGGATTGGGGGTAAGCTCGAGTGCTATTATTGGTTAGTGGATCGGGGGCAAGACTGAGTGTAGTTATTGGTTAGTGTATCAGGGTAAGCTAGAGTGCTATTATTGGTTAGTAGATCGGGGGTGAGCCCGAGTGTTGTCAGTAGTTGGTAGATGGGTGAGTTCGAGTATTGTTAGTGGATATCAGAGCTATTTGAGGCGAGTGAGTACTTGGTCTAGTTTAGTATACAATCGATTGATTTTTATCCAAGTTTCATCGGCGCATGTTTATGCAGGGTTAGCAATGACAGTAGTTGGACGTGGGTTTCAAGTTCTATTTTCTCATAAGGCAACGTCTAGTCGGGAAGATCTTGGACCTATAAAATCTTCAGAGTTTGGTCAGCATAGCTGGTGTGAAGGTTAGTTAGTCTCATCTGTTGGGAGTTGCTATAATTTTCGTTGGCGCGTCGGTATGCAAGGTTTTTGGCTATGACATGGGTAGTCGATTCCTTCTTTAGCTTTTAATTAGGCAGCGCAAGATCAGGAGGACTTGGTTGGGTCATGTTTGTGAGTATTGGTCAGCTTGGGTGACAATTGGGGTGGCTCTGTACACCTGAAGGTTGTTTACGATTTCGAGATCTACATTTTCGAATAAGGAAATAGGTTCTTTCCGTCACAATTTAAGCAAGTTGTATGAAGACATTTTCTTCAAGTCACGTAGAATCACAAAAATTTAGGTTGGCAGGATTATGAGGTAGTGGTCGGCTGATTAAACGATGCTACAATAGAGGTGATTCAGATCTTGGAATCTCTTCTTAGATTGGATTATGAGCCTGGGTTCGAACCATTGTCGACAATGGTTGCAGATGTTGGCATTCAAGCGATCTCAACTCACATCGAAGGAGGCCTGTTTGAAGTACCGATAAGGGGTTACTTTGATAACAGAAACGAGAAAATATTTCGAGGACAAAATTTATTTTAAGTGGGGGAGCATTATAATACACAATTTCCAAAATGCATCGATTTAGAGCATCAAGTAGTCAAAGGCATGGTTTTTAGGTAAAACCAAGTGTCACGATGTGACCATAGGGAGGTCACGACATGACAAGTTAAAAATGAAATACATATAATGGAGGGCTTGTCACGACGTGATAAGAGGATGGTCAGTTTGTGATAGTGGTTGGAGCCAAATCCAACACATTTTAGGGTTCTCTTCATATTTAAGGATCTTATCTCATGAGCTAGGGTATTTTCCTCAGCCTCCACTCATTCCAAATGAAACCCTAGCCCCATCTATGAGTTTTTGAGCATTTGGTGGTGTATTGGTGACTTAAAGATGAAGGGATCATCTTTTGAGCATAGTTTCAACTTGCAAGCCTCATTACCATCTTCTAGCAACCCCTTTGGACCCTTGTGAGTATCTAAACTTCATGCTTTATGGTTTCTTGTTTCTAGATCTAGAGTTTTATGCTTTATTGGGTAACGCCCCGATTCTCAGGTATTGTTTTAAATAAGATTTATTGGGTTAAGCTCTACTCGATGAGTTGGTTGCCCTACTTGTCAAGTAGCAGCGGGGTGGGATCGCATGTTAAGTGACCTACTCGACGAGTCCATATTGGGACTCGGCGAGTAGGAGTTGGCAGATGAAACCCTAAATCTCGAGGTTTTCACCCCTATTTAAAGGGACCTTAGCCCCCCTTGGACCTCTTTACAATTCTAAAGAGTCCTTGAGAGCCCTTATTCGTCTGTGTGTGCCTTGTGTGTGTTTGAAGCTTGAAAAGAGAATCCTTGGAGGGAGAAGACTTGGAGGAGAAGGAGATTGGAGCAATTAGAGTGTGGAAATCAACACTCATCTCAGATATCATCTTTCAGAGGTACCCTAACCGTCATTTTCCTTATAGATCTCCTCTATTGGTTGAGTTTTAGGGTTTTCAAGGAAAATCAAGTTGTTATGATGAGTTATGGGCTAGATCTGAAGCTGTAACTTCAGATATGGACCCTCTTTGGATTCTAGAAGCATAAAGTTACAGTTTTGTTCGTGATTGAGGTCCCTCTTGAGTATGAAGCCCCATTAAGAGCTTAGATTTGGCATTTGGAGCCTTTAAAGCCATGCATGCACGTAAAGTTTGCAACTTTACGTGATAAGCATGCCCTAGAAGCTTGGATTTGTGAGTTGGAGCCGCTGCATGGCTCAAAATAGGTCTGCATGGAAAAAGGACTGAATGGACTCGGCGAGTCGCAAGGTTGACTCAGTGAGTCACATGAAGATGGCCATGAACTCGACGAGTTGGTTGAACAACTCGGCGAGTCCGATGAAAATTGCCATAAGACTTGACGAGTTGAAGAACAACTCGGCGAGTCAGATGAGTTTTATCCAGGATATGTTTGCATGTATATCCGACGAGTTGCAAGGAGGAAACTCGACGAGTGGCCTTAAGGTGTGATCGAGAATAGAAGGAACTTGACGAGTCACCCCGATGACTCGACGAGTTGGAATGTTCTTCAAGGGACTCGGCGAGTAGCCGAGGGTACTCGGCGAGTTGAGGTTAACATAGACTGTTGACCTCGACTGAGGACATTGAGTTTGATCAGGGTTTGACTAGTGGGTTATGGAGTACCTTATAAGGTTAAAGAATTATGAGTATATTGTACAATGATCATTGGTGGTGGAGCCTTTGTCGAGTGATCCGAGAGTTGGATTTTACCTTCCGAGTCGACATCTGCGAGGTGAGTTATCCTCACTATATCGATAGGGTCTACGACACCAAGGCCGACCCTTTAGTTGTTATTGTTATGGTATGCCACATGTGATTATGATCTGTTTGATCGGAATCAGGGTAGACAGTACGTTATGCTTTTATGATCCGTAGGGATTGGTATGCAAGTGACCTGCTAGGTCTGTGCTCTAGTTACGAGAGGATTGTATGATTGATGATCGGTGAGATAGATATGCTTAATGTTTGTATATTCCAGTATATGATAGTTATGCGTACATGGTTATTTGTTTGTTGGTTGGGTTGAGGCGGTCCTGCTTTGTGCTGAAGGCCAACATACCTTATGAGCGGTCCAGGGTGACTGTAGGCCCACGTGGCGAACCAGTCATGTCGAAGGCTCGGGATAGATCCAGATAGATTGTAGGCCCAGTAGGGCGGTCCATTCAGGCCGATGGCCCAGTATGCATGTTGATTATTTGATTGTTACTGATATTGTATAGTGAGTGTGGTATTGGTATTTTGGGGGTAGCTCACTAAGCCCTCGGGCTTACAGTTTTCGGTTTATTGTTTCAGGTACTTCAGGAGATCGTGGAAAGGCGAAGGCGTGACCATACCGCTCCTCATCCTTATGTTATGATTTTGGGACACTCTGATGGATATTGATTTGAAAACATTTTTGTAAACAACGCTATTTGACTTTTATTTATGATTGAAAAAGTTAAAATTTGGCGTAAAATTTATGGATGTTACAAGTTGGTATCAGAGCCTTGGTTTGAGTGAATTGGGGAAACACTCGTATGAATCCAGTCTCGAACCAAGGAGATTTTCGGAAGTAAGATTTAAAATGGTTTTCAAAAATAAGGATGGAGGATGCAGAGGGTACGATCAGTCGGAGCCTGTAAGAAAATCCCAAAATACCATACAAGTTATTTGATATTCTTATATGTTAGAACAACATGCTAGAGCTAGGCTAGGGATCTTCAGGAATCGCTTGATAGATATGCCTGATTGTATGATGCCTATTAGCCTAGGGTTTCTTGTATATGGAATTGACATCATATAGCCTGAGAATGTCTAATTCGACCTTAGTATAGGATTGGATATTCGAATGTCTATCGGGTCCAGCGTTATGTGCATCTAGCGTACACTAGTGCTGCAGGGGCTGATGGACGTTTCATGGATGTGCGAGTTGTGCGGAGCTGTGGCATCAGTTGTAAGATAGGCGATTTCCCCTAGTAGTGAGGGTTGAGCGCACATTATGTTGAGTATAGTATTAGGGCGTTGTGGTGATACTTGAGAAAAATATGGGTAGTTGTGGAAGGTAGTATGGGCCCGTACTACTGGAAGCACAGGACCCATACGCGTAGCAAGGAAGTCACAACCCCTAGGGTTTGAGGGTATTGGTCTCCCGACATTATATTGTTTATCTGACATATTGAGTGTATTTGCAGTATGGTGGTGACGAGATGTTTTGTTGATGGATCCCGGTCAGGATCAGGGTCAGGATCGGGGACGAGAGATGGAGGGTCAGAGGTGCCGATAGCACCTGAGCCCGTGGTTCAGATTGGGACTGAGGAGCTGGATGCCAGGATCCGGCATATTCTGCACGATGAGGCCGCTATGGCTTTCCGAGCGCAGCTACCAGAGATGTTTGGGTAGATCAAGACCGCGATGGTTGAGTATTTTGATGAGCGATATGCAGCTCTGGCAGAGACAGCGGCCGCTACAGCCACATCGGATGTAACCGCTGCAGGGATTAGAGGAGGACTCAGCAGGGCTTTCCAGTACCGAGACTTCGATAATACGAAGCCCCCGACATTTGATGGTACACAGGATGCGATCAGGGCTATGCGGTGGTTGTCTGACGTGGAGGGCTGTTTCTTCACGTGCTCATGTCCTACTGACCAGAAGGTCAGATGTGCTTTGAACCTGCTTAGGCTCGGGACAAAGGACTGATAAAGATTGACGACAGTTTCATATTCTGATGATTAGCGGGCTGCTATTACTTGGGAGCAGTTTTGGGATATGTTTCGCACCTGCTACGTTCCACGCGTTGAACGGGAGCGGCTTGCTCAGGAGTTTTTGACATTGAGACAAGATGGGGAGTCTATGATGGAGATTACCCTGATGTTCACTGAGAGGGCTATGTTTTTCCCGGAGTTTGTGTCAGATTAATCTCAGATGACTCATTATCTAAGTATGCTTAAGATGGATATACGACAGTTTGTGGCCACACAGCGTTCTAATACCCTCCTGGATCTTCAGGAAGTCGCGAGGCGGCGTGAGTTGGAGATAGAGCTGCAGTTGAAGGAGCAGCGTCAGGCACCGACACAGTCTCAGTCGGCGCCTAAGTGGTCTAAGACCGCTGATACACGGTCTGGGGGTTAGCAGAGCCGCACTTGTGGAAAGTGTGGCGGGGTTCATTCAGGAGTTTGTAGAGCAGGAGGTGGGTGCCACAAATGTGGCAAGGAGGGGCACTATGCCAGGGACTGCCGTCAGTCCGCCCCTCCCGCAGATATGAGGATTTGTTACCATTGTCATTAGGTTGGTCATGTGAAGACCAACTGTTCGCAGCTCGCCGCCAAGCTGGCGCAGGGTTCCGCGCGAGCTACTGTGAGGATTAGAGATGGGAGGCCAGTCAAGGTGGAGCCTCCGAAGGCTCAGGATCGTGCCTTCCAGCTCATGGCCGGGGAGGCCAAGGCAGCACCGAATGTGTTTGCTGGTACGTTTGTATTCTCTGTCTCAGTTATCGTATTTGTGTTATGCTTATTGGTTGTACCTGTGATTAGGTACGTTTTTAGTGAATTATTTACCTGCTTTGGTTTTATTTGACTAGGGGGCGAGTCGGTCGTTCGTATCTCAGACTTTTAGTGGAGGGTTTAGTGTGCCGATGGATGATCTTAAGTGCCCGTTGTGAGTTTTGATCGGCAACGAGCACGGGGTTTCTGCTTCTTCAGTCTACCAGGGATGCGAGTTGGATATTTTCGGGGTGTCCTTCTCGATAGATTTGATCCCTATCACCATGGGGGATGTTTGTGTAATTGTATGGATGGATTGGCTTAGCCGTTTTGGCACCATGATCGACTGTGAGGGACAGCGGGTGGAGGTTCGAACCCCAAGTGACGGAGAGCTTGTAGTATATGGGCAGGACACCAGGTCGGGATCAGGGTTTTGTTCGGAAGCCAGGGCGCGACAGTATATTCAGCACGGGTGTGCCGGTTATTTGGCGTATGTGGTAGATACGCGGGTTAGAGAGCAGCTCTCAGTTTCTGAGGTCCCGGTGGTTAGGGTGTTTGCTGATGTGTTTCCGGAGGAATTACCCGGAGTTCCTCCATAGAGGCATGTTGAGTTCAAGATCGATCTAGTGCCAGGTGCGGCCTCTATCGCCAAGGCGTCATACCGTCTGGCACCGCCTGAGATGCAGGAGCTATCATCTCAGTTGCAGGAGATGTTGGGTAAGTAGTTTATTCGCCCGAGTAGTTCACCTTGGGGAGCACCGATCCTTTTCGTCCAAGAGAAAAATAGTTCGCATAGGATGTGCATTGACTATCGGGAGCTGAACAAGTTAACGGTGAAGAACCGTTATCCGCTCCCAAGGATAGACGATCTTTTTGATCAGCTGCAGGGTGAATCTTGGTTTTCCAAGATTGATTTGAGATCAGGATATCACCAGGTCAGGGTGAGGGAGGAAGATGTGGAGAAGACCGCGTTTCGGAATCGTTATGGTCATTACGAGTTCGTGGGGATGCCGTTTGGGCTCACCAACGCGCCAACATTGTTCATGGTATGCAGACTGATGCTCGATCGCTCGGTCATTGTGTTTATAGATGATATCTTGGTGTATTCCAAGACCCGAGAGCAGCATGAGGATCATCTCAGGGAGCTGCTGGAGGTTTTGAGGCAAGAACGGCTGTATGCCAAGTTCTCGAAATGCGATTTTTGGTTATGAGAGGTCCAGTTCCTCGGACATCTCGTTAACCAGGAGGGGATTTTGGTCGATCTGGCCAAGGTGGAGGCGGTTATGAAGTGTAAGATTCCGAAATCTTCCTTAGACATCAGGAATTTCTTGGGTTTAGCAGGGTATTATCGGAGATCCATTCGTGATTTCTCCAAGACTATCGTGCCTCTCACTCGTCTAACAAGGAAATGGTGGATTTCCGGTGGGGCCCTGAGCGGCAGAGGGCATTTGAGACCATGCGGCGATGTTTATGCGAGGCGCCGGTGTTGACACTCCCCGAGGGAGTTGAGGATTTTGTGGTAGGTTGTGATGCGTCCATCACAGGTTTGGGGCAGTCCTCATGCAGAGGGGACAAGTTATAGCTTATGCATCGAGGCAGTTGAAGCCACATGAGACGAGATACCACACACGACCTTGAGTTGGGAGCGGTGGTCTTCGCTCTCAAGATTTTGAGGCACTATCTGTACGGGGTCCGTTGTACTATATACACGGATCACAAGAGTTTGAGACACATCATGGATCAGCCGAACTTGAACATGAGGTAGCGCAGGTGGCTGGATGTAGTCAAGGACTATGATTGTGAGATCCTTTACCATCCTGGTAAAGCGAACATGGTTACGGATCCTCTGAACCACAAGACAGCTGGGTCCTCTACCCTAGCCAAGTGTATGAGGATAGTGGTGGATTCCCTGCTGGTGGGTTTGGTCAGGGATGCTCAGATTGAGGGTATGAGACCGGAGAACTGGAAGTTGGAGACGATTAAGGGCAAAAGCGCCCGATTTGTTCAGGATAGCCGCAGATTGTTGACCCGTTACGGTCAGGTTTGGGTTCCGATGTCCGGAGGGGTCTGACAGACAGTGATGGATGAGGCTCATAAGTCTCATTTTTCTATTCATCCGGGAGCCACCAAGATGTACTGTGATTTGAGTTCGAGTTATTGGTGGCCTGGTATGAAGCGATATATCGCTTGGTTTGTTGAGAGGTGCTTGACCTGTAGGATGGTCAAGGCTGAGCATCAGAGGCCGCATGGTAAGCTGCAGCCTCTGGAGATTCCCATCTGGAAATGGGAACGGATCGTGATGGATTTCATCAGGAAGTTGCTGAAGACGGCAAAGGGGTGCGATGCTATATGGGTCATCGTGGATCGATTGACCAAGAGCGCCCATTTCCTAGCCATACGGGAGAGTTCGTCGGCAGAGAATTTGGCTGACCTGTACGTCCGCGAGATTTTCTCTCGCCATGGGGTCCCAGTTTCCATTTTTTCCGATTGGGATGTCAGGTTTACTTCCCATTTTTGGCAGAAGTTCCACGAGGAACTGGGTACAAGACTACAGTTTAGTATGCCGTTCCATCTACAGACTGATGGGGTAGAGTGAGTGGACCATTTAGACCCTCGAGGATATGTTGAGGGCGTATGTCATTGATTTCGGTGGGAGTTGGGATTCCCACCTACCGCTTGCAGAGTTCGCCTACAACAACAGTTACCATTCCAGTATTGGTGCCCCGCCTTTCGAGCTGTTGTATGGGCGGAAGTGTAGGACCCCAGTCTGCTATGGCGAGGTTGGGCACAGGATGATGGGTCGGACATAGGTAGTTCTGCAAACTACCGATATGATACAGCAGATTAGACAGCGACTGCAGACTGCTCAGAGTTGGCAGAAAAGTTATGCCGACCGACGTCGATCTAAGCTGGAATTTCAGGTGGGTGACATGGTTCTCATGAAGGTCTCACCCTAGAAGGGTGTGATCCGCTTCAGGAAGAGGGGAAAATTGGGTCCCCGTTACATTGGGCCGTTCAGGATTGTTGCTAGGGTTGGTAGGGTGGCTTATAGGCTAGAGCTTCCGGAGGAGCTCAACCGGATCCACAACACGTTTCATGTTTCGCAATTGCGAAAATGCATTATGGACCCGGAGGCAGTGGTATCGTTGGGTGACATTCAGGTCGATGAGCGTCTGAACTATGTGGAGAGGCCTGTGGCTATTTTGGAAAGGAAGAAGAAGATTCTGCTGAACAAGGAAATACCTTTGGTGAAGGTACAATGGGAACATCGGAGGGGATCCGAGTGGACATGGAGCCGGAGGCGGAGATGCGCGAGCATTACCCTACATTGTTTATTCCAGCGGACTTCGAGGGCGAAGTCTAGTTCAAGTGGGAGAGAGTTGTAACGTCCCGATTCTCAGGTATTGTTTTAAATAAGATTTATTGGGTTAAGCTCTACTCGACGAGTTGGTTGCCCTACTCGTCGAGTAGCAGCGGGGTGGGATCGCGTGTTAAGTGACCTACTCGACGAGTCCATATTGGGACTCAGCGAGTAGGAGCCGGCATATGAAACCCTAAATCCCGGGGTTTACACCCCTATTTAAAGGGACTTTAGCCCCCCTTGGACCTCTTTATAGTTCTAAAGAGTCCTTGAGAGCCCTTATCCGTGTGTGTGTGCCTTGTGTGTGTTTGAAGCTTGAAAAGAGAATCCTTGGAGGGAGAAGACTTGGAGGAGAAGGAGATTGGAGCAATTAGAGTGTGGAAATCAACACTTACCTCAGATATCATATTTCAGAGGTACCCTAACCGTCATTTTCCTTATAGATCTCCTCTATTGGTTGAGTTTTAGGGTTTTCATGGAAAATCAAGTTGGTATGATGACCTATGCGCTAGATCTGAAGTTGTAACTTCAGATCTGGACCCTCTTTGGATTCTAGAAGCATAAAGTTACAGTTTTGGTCGTGATTGAGGTCTCTCTTGAGCATAAAGCCCCATTAAGAGCTTAGATTTGGCATTTGGAGCCTTTAAAGCAATGCATGCACGTAAACTTTGCAACTTTACGTGATAAGCATGCCCTAGAAGCTTGGATCTGTGAGTTGGAGCCGTTACATGGCTTAAAATAGGTCTGTATGGAAAAAGGACTTAATGGACTCGGTGAGTCACATGAAGATGGCCGTGAACTCGACGTTTTGGTTGAACAACTCGGCGAGTCAGATGAAGATAGCCATAAGACTCGACGAGTTGAAGAACAACTCGGCAACTCGGATGTGTTTTTTCCAGGATATGTTTGCGTGTATATCCGTCGAGTTGCAAGGAGGAAACTCGACGGGCGGCCTTAAGGTGTGATCGAGAATCGAAGGAACTCGACGAGTCACCCCGATGACTCGGCGAGTTGGAATGTGCTTTAAGGGACTCGGCGAGTAGCCGAGGGTACTCGGCGAGTTGAGGTCAACATGGACTGTTGACCTTGACTGAGGACTTTGACTTTGATCAGGGTTTGACTAGTGGGTTATGGAGTACCTTATAAGGTAAAGGACTTATGAGTATATTGTACTATGATCATAGGTGGTGGAGCATGTGTCGAGTGATCCGAGAGTTAGAGTTTACCTTCCGAGTCGACATCTGTGAGGTGAGTTATCCTCACTATATCGATAGGGTCTACGGCACCAAGGCCAACCCTTTAGTTGTTATTGTTATGGTATGCTACATGTGATTATGATATGTTTGATCGGAATCAGGGTAGACAGTACGTTATGCTTTTATGATCCGTAGGAATTGGTATGCTAGTGACCTGCTAGGTCGGTGCTCTAGTTACAAGAGGATTGTATGATTGATGATCAGTGAGATAGATATGCTTGATGTTTGTATATGTCAGTATATGATAGTTATGCGTACATGGTTATTTGTTTGTTGGTTGGGTTAAGGCGGTCCTACTTTGTGCTGTAGGCCAACATACCCTATGAGCGGTCCGGGGAGACTGTAGGCCCACGTGGCGGACCAGTCATGCCGAAGGCTCGGGATAGATCCAGACAGACTGTAGGCCCAGTAGGGCGGTCCAATCAGGCCGATGGCCCAGTATACATGTTGATTGATTGATTGTTACTGATATTGTATAATCAGTGTGGTATTGGTATTTTAGAGGTAGCTCACTAAGCCCTCGGGCTTACAGTTTTCAGTTTATTATTTTAGGTACTTTAGGATTTTAGCATGACTGCTCCTCATCCTTATGTTATGATTTTAGGACACTCTGATGGATATTGATTTGAAAACATTTTTGTGAACAATGCTATTTGACTTTTATTTATGTTTGAAAAAGTTTAAATTTGGCGTTAAATTTATGGATGTTACATATTGTCCATGGATAGATAAGTTAAAGTGTTCGGACTGAAGACTCGCAGTTATTTTGTCCTTATCTGGTCATGACGTGACCAAGAGGTTGTCACATCGGGAGGAGCAGTTGACATGTTAACTGTTGATTTGTTGACCAGTTTGATTTTGAGTCAAACTTGACGGATTGGTGTTGTTGATTAAGATTCTATCATGTTTTGGTGCTAGTAGGTTCGTGGGAGAAATCAGTAAAAAAAGGAAGAGAGCGTGTCATAGTGTTTCTGGGTTCTTCGTTTCAAGTGAGTTTTCTTCACTGTATCCATGGATCGAAGACACCAATACCGACCTACTAGATTTGGTTATGTATCCTTATGTATGTGATGTTGCTATGATGTAGTGATCTGTTACACACACACACACACACACACACACACACACACACACACACACACACACACACATATATATATATATATATATATATATATATATATATATATATATCTTTGTATGCTAAGACGTAGGAGTAGTAGTATGTTTGTTAGAGTACCACTAGGCGGTTATCGTCTAGATTGAAATTTAATTAACTAATGTGGTTTCAAGTAGCATAAAATTATAAATTATATTATGTTATGTTAGAAAAGATTTAGAAATTATAAATTATATTATGTTATGTTAGAAAAGATTTAGTTTCAAAGTAATCATCAAGATTGAAATTTAATGATGCGAATAAGTTGTAAATTAATTTATATTAAAAGTAATATCAAATCAAAAATCATATTTAGTTTTATTCACAAGCGGTAGATATAGGTCATCGAATGATTTGTTTTAATAGATGATTAATTTATAATATTGTTTATAATAATTACAATTTTATATATCAAATTAGTATATGCGGTAGAAAAATTACGTCAATTGACTGAAATATGGTACACTAAAAAATGACATTTATTTTGAACATGTATTTTTTTTTAATTTTTTTTAAAATTTTAATTAAAGTTTATTTGTTTTTTTAGAAAAAATGTATTAGTAACCAGTTATGTTTGTGAGTTTCAAACATTAATGCAAATGATTGTTTGTCTTTTAAAATATTGTATGCATAAAGATGTTTTAATAATATTTTCTTTCAGAATACAAATCATAAGGTATTTTCTTTTCATACCACCACCGACACTAGAATAATTTTATGATTTCGAAAGACATTTTCTAATTTATAACCATAACCTATGCTACCACCGTTACTTTTCAATAGGGTAAATTACACCAATCGTCCATCGTGCACATGCCAGAAAGCACGTTTAGTCCCTATTTATAAAAATTAACTCGGACTGAGTTTCTTTTTTCTTGCGTGCTTGGTCCCTATTGACATGAAATGACTATTTTATCTTTAGTAATTTCTTTTTTCATTTTCTTTTATTTATTTATCAGTTTTAAATTTAAAAAATAAAAAAATAAATCAAATATCCCCTCTTCTCTTCCCTTTCCCCATCTCTGCAACAAGGTTCTCCACAAATAACCCACCACCACCTATCACCGCTTGCACCTCCGACACCACCACCTGTCACCGTCATCTCCTCCGGCATTATCATCTATCACCTCTAATACCTCCTCTCACTAAAACATAATCTGAAAACTTTACACCTGTCGAAAATCAATATGAACACAGGTGAAGAAGGAGATCGGTCTTAGCATCGTCGATCTCAAAACCACCACCTATCACCTTCATCTCCACGACTCATATGTCGGTTTGAAATCCTAAGAGGTGGTGGTGATGGTGTTACTGAAAGCTAGATATGTCACCACATTTCATTTGCACTTCCGGCGACACCTGAAGTACCACCCTTCATCTACACTCCGGCCAAACCCTTCTTCTCCGCACCACTGTCACTGTGATCTCCCTCACCCTCACCGATAGAAAAGGAACAACAAATATTTTTTGCCTTCATCTTTGATTTTAAACCCTAGTTCCACCTCCACCTCAGTTCCAAACCCTAGATCTGATGTACGTTTCGCTGGAGTATTACCTGAGGTTTTCGTGTCGAATTTGTTAGGGAGGAACAAATTTTATTCAGTTTACAAATGGGTTTTGTGGGACAGATCAGTTGTGGAAGTGTATGAGTGTGAAGAGTTGCAAGGCTGAGGAAGGTAAGTTTCTGGTGGTTTTGCAGTCTCCCTGTGGTGGTTCAGGCTGTGGTGGTGTTAATTTTCATTGATGGTGGTGATTAAGTGTTCTTCAAACAATAGACAAAGAAAGAGGGTTCGTCGGAGATGGTGGTGGATGCAGAGAGGGTTCATCGGAGAGATTATCCACCGGTGGTGGCTTAAGGATGAATGGTTGTATGGTTTTTTGAAAACATTAGAGAAGAAAGACAATAATGGGAAGGTGGGTTGGGTGGGGAGATGGGTTTGGATATGAAGTGGGACCATATTTTTTTTTCTTTTTATTTTTTAATTAATAATAATAACAACATAAATTTAATTATAAAAGAAATACATAAAGGGTATTATGGTCATTTCAAATATGGGCAAGGACTAAAGTCACGATAAAGTTGCATATTAGGGATGAAGCATACACATTTACAACAACCGAGGGACGGTCTGAGTTAATTTTCAAAAATAGAGACTAAACGTGTTTTTCGGCACTTGGACGAGGGATGATTGGTGTAATTTAACCCTTTTCAAAATAATTGTTGATATTCTATATGTAAAAATATCCACATCATCATTGTTTAGTTAGGAAAACTAAAAAAAACACTTTAGAATGAATATGAGGTTTTTTCGGTGGGTTTTCCTTAAAAGAGAGAACAAACCCAACTCATGTACCGGGATGACATCATCATGAGGCAATAGTTAGAGATTTCGTCATGTCGCAAGGAAAACTAGAATTCTGGTTTGATCTATAAACCAAAAATATAAAATTCAAATCAAAAATTAAAAGTCAAATCTACTAATGAATTCGGGTTTTCAGCTAAATTGAATATTGATATACTAATGAAATAAAACATTAAATCATATCTTATGTTAAGCACATAAACTCAAACTTATGTTGTAAGACAAATGAGCATGATCTTGTGTTGCTCATTTAATATGTGAAACTATAGTGTATGTGTTACTCATTTTATTTGTGTAATATTATGATTCACATTACAAGACACTAACAACTTTATACGAAAAGTAGTAACAACTTATCCTTATTATATATTAAAGTTATTGAGTCTAATCTTAAATTTTCTAAAACGTTTTAGAAAGAATAATATTATTTAATTTGTTTCAATAAAACGAAACGCGCGATTTCTCAAATATATGTGAAATAACTAGACTATAAACTATTTTGTAACAAAACTAAATTACAGCTACAATCATTCTTATAACATCAATATATTGATGCAATGTTATTAAATTTTCAATTGTTCCAAGATTTTTTTTCAAAACTAATATATATATATATATATATATATATATATATATATATATATATATATATATATATATATATATATATATATATATATATATATATATAGGTTCAGGTTCTTTTGAGACAATTCTAATTTTGTGAAACCAAATCTAAAAATAATTTTAAAATTAAAAATAAATGGAAAAATCCAAAAAAAAATTTAATATTATTTTCGGAACTTGAATTAATTAAAAATAAACAAATAAATAAATAAAATCCCGTTTTTTTAAAAAAAAATACGTGAAATATTCTAATAGAATATTACACTGACATATTCTAAAAAATAATTTTAAAATACAAAATAAATGGAAAAATCTAAAAATTCTTTTTTTAAATATTATTTTCGGAACTTCAATTAACTAAAAAAATAATAAATAATAAAAAAAATCCCATTTTTTTTTAAAATACGTGAAATATTTTAATAGAATATTAGACTGTATATATTCTAAAAGTAATTTTAAAATGCAAAATAAATGGAAAAATCCAAAAATTCTTTTTTTAAATATTATTTTTGGAACTTGAATTAACTAAAAAAAATAAAAAAATGTGTCTCACGGTCTCACAAAATTAGGTCGTCTCACAGGAACCTAACCCTATATATATATATATATATATATATATATATATATATATATATATATATATATATATATATATATATATATATCAATTTTTTAACAATAATAACATGTATACTCCATGTTACTCCTAAACTACACCTTCCATCTATAACAAGACTTGAACCCAAAACCACAGCCTATGGGTGGTTGAGGGTTGCCAATTATCACATGATGTCATTAGGTTACAAGGAGGGTTGCCAATTGGAAACAAGACTTGAGGGTTGCCTTTCACTAACACATGATATCATTAGGTTACAAGGAAGGTGTTGCTAACACAATAAATGCTTAAGATTTTTTCTTTTGTTTCCAATTAAGATCGTCTTTAAATATGAGTGGGTTGCCAATTATCACATGGCTCTGATGGTTGATATGCAAACATGAGTAAGATGGAGGATGTTCAAAGCAATGTTCTTCGTATATGCTATCGGAGCATTTGGAAGAAATGTTTGCATAGAATATTTGCTAAGCTACTGCTATCTACCATAATTTGATCATTTGGTTTGTTGTTTATCAATCCCTTGATCAACAATTCTTCTTTACCAATATGGTGCTTAAGAATTACTTTAGAATTTGTGAAGAGGATATCACTATTTACTTGGTTGAATTATGGCTTGTTCTTTTAAGTGCTTTATGTGGCACATATTTATAACCCTAGAAAGATAGGTTATTCTTTTGGAGTTTTTAACCGACCAATTGTTGTTTACGTCACAGGGTGCAAGCTAACTTGTCAAGTTGGCCATTACGGAAGAATCGGTTAAATTCCATGTCAAGGACATTACAACTGATTGCGTTGGACTATGTTATTGTGGTATTCATAAAACTTCTTGTCATCTTAAGGAATTCGTACTTTGAGACCCATAAATTTCTTATCACAGATGATTGCTAAGACTTTTGGAATTGTTGGTGGGTGTGTGTTGTGTTTTGTTGTGTGGTCTCGATATCATTTTTCTCATATATTTCCATGGTAGCCTTTGTGTCTCTATCCAAGGTGAAATTTGCATTTCTGTGTACTGCATGCTTCAGTCTATCAGGCTGGAGGTATTTCTTCATGTGTAGTGAGCTTGTATTTTTGTTATGGATTCTTCTCGTTTCATATATTTGTCTACTTTTTATAAGAGTTATTTTGTGTAGTATTTTTTATTAGGTTTTGAATAACATGTATGGGTGTAGGCAATGTGTGAAGGCTCATATGACCATGGAGTTGTCTCTAGTTGGGAAATTGAGGGGATAGCCCCTTGAATATGGCTAGCTAGTCAAGTATGGATACGTCACTTTCTTTGACAAATTCCTAATATGACATGATTGTTTGAGTGGAATTTGTGTTGTTACGTGAAATGTATTTTGAATTGTCATTTAAGGTGCTCCTAGTTCTAGATGTTGCTAATTTCTAAGATTTTGACCTAGAATCATGTCAAAACTTAAAATGTCATTCAAAGGTGTATATAGTAAAATTATAACACAAAGTTTTTAGAACAGATTGGTTTACGGCTTCAAGGAGTCAAAGACATGGTTTTTGGGTAAAACCAGTTGTCACGACGTGACCATAGAGAGGTCTCGGTGTGACAGGTGATTAAATGAAAAATGATGATTTAATTGAGCTCATGACGTGAGACATAGGTGCTCATAATGTAAGATGTCTTGTAGCCCAATTCCATGATCTTTTAGGGTTTTCTTCATATCTAAACCCCCCATAAACTTCTTTTAGGTTTCATTAATAACCTCCTTCGTCCTCAAACATAGAAAACCCTAACCCTAGCCCTCCTTATAATTTTTGAGCTTTTGATGCTATTTTGGTGGCTTGAAGAAGAAGAAGAAGGGATCACCTTTGGAGCGTAGATCCATCTTGGAAGCTTCATTTTCACCTTATAGCAACATCTTTGGACCTTTGTAAGTACCCAAAATTTAGGCTTTATGATTCATTGTTGCTATATCTAAGCTTTTATGCATGATTATCCATGGTTAGATAAGTTAAAGTGTTGGGACTCCATAAAGTTAGCAACTATATGGGTCCTTAGATTCCCATTGGTGATTGTATGTAATGGATCTGAATTTTGGGTGATGTTTGAGCTCATGCTTAAATTTTGACCTCATTTTCTACATAAATGCCCAACTTTGAGCTCAAGTCTTGGATTAGACATGCAAGACCTTAAGGCATCAATTTTATGGTTCTTGGGATGTTAGACAGTTCTCACGAAGTTAGGCTATGCCTATCACGTTGTGAGGAATAAAGGATTCGACTATTTTGTCCTTTGGTGGCTCACGACGTGACTGTCACGTCGTGAGGGGCAGTTGACCGTTAACTGTTGACTTTTTGACCAGTTTGACTTTGGTTCAAACTTGAAGGATTTGGGCTGTTGATTAATATTCTTCCATGTTTTGGTGCTAGAGGGCTCGTGGGATCAAGTAGTGTAGAAAGAGAATTGTGTCGTAGTGTTTATGGGTTCTTCGGTTTAGGTCGGTTTTACTCAATATACCTGTGGGTCGAAGTCACCAAGGCCGGCCCACTAGTTTTGGTTATCATTTAGTATAGGGATGCCCTAGGAATTGTATGTAGTCACGTAGGATAGAATGAGGACTCTTGATCTAGACTTTCTTGTCTATTCTTTGTTTTGTTGTGACTCTAGAGTAGGATCATCTGTTCGGGTGTCTATGATATGACCTTATTTAACTATATATTTTAGGCCAATATTTTAATATATTTGTTAAAATGTTATATTTTTAGATATATGATACTTAATATGCTTGAAAATATTCAATTAAATTTAAAATGGGAATTGGGATGCAAAAGGAGGAGAACAAAGCTGAAAAAGACACAGAAATGATGTTGTTGGACAGCTTGACCCCTCATAAGTATTTTGGTCATATCTCATTACTCGTAACTCCGATTAAGGCGATTCAAAATGACCTGAAAACTAGACAAAATTTCGGACGACTTTCTAGTTTGTGCCAAAATGTGAAATCTAACTCCTATGACGTGCTAAATGGAAACTTTGTGAACATTGAGCTGACATGGAGAATACGAGATATCTATGAAGACCACAACGTGGTGCCTCTTAACCACGTCGTGGTGTCCAGAACTTGGAAAATATATATATATATATATATATATATATATATATATATATATATATATATATATATATATATATATATATATATATATATATATATATATCATTTACCTATACGCGAGACCCTTTTTTGAATGGTAACACTATGCACGTCATTCAGGAGCTTCCTCTTGTCACCTGCTTGCTTGTCTTCTTCAAGCTTCCCTCAATGGTACATCATGGTGACTACACACCTGAAGTCCAAAAAACGACGTCGTTTCCTGCTGAGAGGTGTCTGTCTGCTTACTTTTAGTGACTTGAAGGTTAATTTTGCGTTTCCCCCAAAGCAGCTTCCCACCACCTACATAATTTCAAGCGCCTATGCAACGTGTCTTACTCCTGCTAATTCCATTTGCCAAGCCACCCTCTATTAAAAGCTCCACTCTTCAACTACCTCCTATTTGCCGCCTCAAATAGTCGACTCATTTCTCTTTCCCCTTAAATAGCTTACTCACCTGTAAATACGAGTTTGGATTCCCCCTACTACTGGTCATCTGACTTTGCTTGGCCGACAAATCAGAAGAAATAGAAACGCCGTCTGAAGAGTAACATTCCTCTTCAGACGGCGTTTCTATTTCTTCTGATTTGTCGGCCAAGCAAAGTCAGATGACCAGTAGTAGGGGGAATCCAAACTCGTATTTATAGGTGAGTAAGCTTTTTAAGGGAAAAGAGAAATGAGTCGACTATTTGAGGCGGAAAAGAGGAGGTAGTTGAAGAGTGGAGCTTTTAATAGAGGGTGTCTTGGCAAATGGAATTAGCGGGAGTAAGACACATTGCATAGGCGCTTCAAATTATGTAGGTGGTGGGAAGCTGCTTTGGGGGAAACACAAAATTAACCTTCATGTCATTAAAAGTAAGCAGACAGACACCTCTCATCAAGAAATGCCGTCGTTTCTTGGAATTCAGGTGTGTAGTCACCATGATGTACCATTGAGGGAAGCTTGAAGAAGACAAGCAAGCAGGTGAAAAGAGGAAGCTCTTGAATGACGTGCATAGTTTTACCATTCAAAAAAGGGTCACACGTATAGGTAAATGATATATATATATATATATATATATATATATATATATATATATATATATATATATATATATGAAGACCACAACGTGGTGCCTCTTAACCACGTCGTGGTGTCCAGAACATGGCAAAGATATATGTAGGTCACTAAAAGTAAGCAGACAGACACCTCTCATCAGGAAACGACGTCGTTTCTTGGACTTCAGGTGTGTAGTCACCATGATGTAGGGGTGTTGATCGGGTAAAATTTTTGGGTTTCGGGTAATTCGGGTCAGGTAATTCGGGTTTTTCATATAAAAAAAAATTACCCGTTACCCTACCCAAATTAAATTCGGGTAATTCGGGTATGGGTAATTCGGGTAATGGGTCGGGTAAGGGTAATTCGGGTATTACCCGATTTTTAAATTTTTTAATGGCACCTAAAAATAAATGGAATGTAATAAGTATGTCGTGCTAAACTTTGAACATTGAGATTTTTTACTCAATAATATTTGAGATATCAAGTATTCTTTCCAAACTTTCGATCTTGGGTTGAATTCTTAATTTTTTTTTCTATTTTTCTTGTGGAACTTGATCATTGGTTGGGTTGTCAACTTCAATCGTCTCATCTTCTACTTCAATATAGTCATCCATTGGTGACGAATACCAACGAAGAGCGGACGAGGTACGAGGGTTTTTTCATGTGGGGAAAATAGAACGAGCCTCAACGAGGGAAATTGGGATTTGGGAATTGGGAGGGTTAGATAAACTCATAAAGGGACATTATTTCTTATATATATTTCAGGTAATTGGGTATACCTAAAACCCAAACAACTTACCCTTTACCCGACCCGAAAAAAATTCGGGTTACCCACTTACCTGAAAAAATTAACCCGATACCCGATTTACCCGTTACCCGAAAAAATCGGATGGGTAATTCGGGTAACGAGTATTTTTGACAGGGCTACCATGATGTACCATTGAGGGAAGCTTGAAGAAGACAAGCAAGCAGGTGACATGAGGAAGCTCCTGAATGACGTGCATAGTGTTACCATTCAAAAAAGGGTCTCGCGTATAGGTAAATGATATATATATATATATATATATATATATATATATATATATATATATATATATATATATATATATATATATATATTCCGAACATTAGGTCGTTTCCAGGAGGTGGAGGCCTTAAGGCTGCAATTATTTATGTGGAAAAACCCTCTAATGGTCGATATTAAAGCTAGAGATCCAATTGGAGTAAGAATTTGAAGATTCAAACGCTATTGTATCAGGATTTCACTTTGGGTTTGCTTGATGATTGCATCTTGCATTTTTTTGGTGATGTTTTTATGCTTTAGTTTACTGAATATGGTGTAAAAACCTTTAATTTCACTATAAACTGATGAACCCTTGTTGATATGCTTTGATTTTGTTAGTGGGATTAATTGAATTTGATTTTTACTTGTGTTCGATTGATTGTTTTACTTTTCATGTTAAAGTTATGATTTTTATTGTTTATTATTAACTATTATTTTGATTAGATGATCATTCTATCTTGATGTACTTGAATCATATGAATCTATAATTATTAGGCTTGTATGACTAGAACTTTTATCATTAGCTTAGGGTTAGATAATATTAATCGGTGACTTTGATTGTATTAGAGAGCATTAGATATCCATGTTATGCTTAAATTGATTGTCATGATCATTGACAAGAAATCACTAGATCATATCGTTCATAGTTCAAATATATTTAACTAATTATGTGTTCACTAATTGCATGATCATTGTGTTAGTTTTTCATTAATTATTAGTACTAGGGAATCCGATCAAGATAATTAATCATAATACAATTTGATAATCAATTCATTAATCCATTGCACTTCTAATAAATCAAACATAAAAACTTGGGGGATTCGTATTCTAGTGGAAGTACTTCTTATTTATTGTTTCCATTTAGTTCTTTAGTTTCATTTGATTAATTGTTCATTAAAACTAGTTTAATTTAGTTTACACAAAAACCTCACTTTTACTTTTCTGTTTTTAATTTAATTAACATTTGAACTATTTGATCAAGACCAGTCCCGTTCCTTGTGTTCGTCACCATTTCTTACAACAACTATATTACTTCACGACTAAGAACACTGTCTATTTGTGTTTAAGACTATTTGATATTAAATGGGATTTATAAATTTAAAACTAGTGTATAAATAAAATACATGAGGTTTTTTGCTCCGTTGCCAGGGAACAGTGGCGTTCACTTCAAATTATTTATTTGTTGATTAAATTTTGTTTATAGTTTGGTTTTTATTTTTATTTATATATTTTATTTAAATGGATACTCTTGATGCTATTCTTTAGTGTGAGTTGCAGTCACTTGATGATCTATTCAATCCAGAAAACAATTTGGAGGAGCTAGAGAGGTTGCTATAACTGAAGACTCGAACGAAGAACAAGAACAAGTTGGAAAGTAGGAACCACGTCGTGGTGTGATCAATACCACGACATGAACCCCTGTTTTTCCGGTTTGTGTTTCTAAGCATGGGATGACGATTCCAACTTTAGAAAAAGTTCTGATGTGCGATCCATTTTTGATGAGTGTCTAACCACTTCCAACCCTTGTCAACATTCTTTGATTTTATGGATCCAAGCTCGGCAGACCGCTTTTCAAACAAAACGTCAAATATTAAGAATCGGTCCAAAATGAGTATTAAGTGTAATAGATGGATTAGTATTGATTATATTAAAAGTTTATTAAGTTGAGAGTTCAGCTTAAGACTCTCACAAAAAGAAGCACTTATCGGGAGGCAAACCGACTTTTAAATTAGTTAGCATTTTTTTCGTTTTTGTTTTTTAGTTTTTATTTTTGAATAGAAGTTCTTTTGAAGATTTTTATTTTTGTTGCAAGAGAACTTTTAGCTAAGAAATTGATGATGGGCAAAAATGCAAGTTTGGGGGTGAAATATTACAAGAAGAAGGCAAGAAGCGTGACACAAAAGTAAGTGTAGGGTATACAATCGATGTGGAGCAAAAACCAAGGAGTCTATTGAGCTTTTAGTGCTACATATACGAAGAAATTGATATGAGGGATCGGTCGAGAAATTAGATACTTCTAGATTGGTCGGTTCATTCAACGATGAAGAATTTAGAGTTTTCACGAAGACGCGACGCGAGCCTAGCTATCTCGAGACACGACTTTTTATTGCAGCGCGACTACTTTTTTTACATTTGAAGACCGTGACACGCCAATTCACACTGCAGCTTATGACAATGATTTTCTCGCAAGCTCCAATTTTTTCCAGGGACCGCACTGTGGCTAACAACTTGCCACGACGTGGCAATGCCCCAATCAGATTTTTGAGGTTTAAAGATTAGTTGTCTGCCTCAGGTTAATACGCTACGAGTCCACTATTTTCAGCAAGGATGTTCAGTTCCAGGAGTATTCCAACAGACAAATTCAAGCTAGTATTAACAAGCCACCCACAACATTCATCCGATCTCGCGACTACATAAACAAGACGGGGTTGTTCATTTTTTCCTCTTTTATTTTATATGTTTTAATTGTTTTTATACAATGAGGGTATTATATAACTTAAGTGTGGGATAGGGATTGAATAAAAGGAAAAAGAGCATGCTGGAATATATATATATATATATATATATATATATATATATATATATATATATATATATATATATATATATGTTAGATTTAAAAAAATGAAAAACATAGACTTGAAAAAATGTTATAAATTAGAAAAATCTAAAAAATTTAAAATTTTGCTGGTGTTAGAATTAAGTTTGCTAGTGTTATGTGGGATAATTTGATGTGAATTTAAAAGTTTGAACTAATATGTTATAATATATTTGTGGCTATCCCAGTCTAGTGAAATCATAAGATAAAAACATGAAATTGTGTAATTTGAGGGACATAATATGTTTTGCATCGTGTACTTGAAATGTATCCATGAAAGCTTATGTAATCATTGCGCTTTAGACTATTATCTTTAACTAATAAAGGTTGCGGTTAAGTTCTTTTGCTTAAGCATATGTTTTTCTCTTAGGTTTTAGTTTGAGAGAAAAAAAATGATAAGGAAAAAGAAAATAATATGAAAAAAAAAGTTTTGGAAAAGAAAATAAAAAGAAAATAAAAGTTGTTGAGTGAATAAAAGTTTGCAAAGTATGAAGATTTTGAAGAAGTGAAGAATAAGGCAAATTGCCAATGTATTATTTGATTTATAACTTTTCTTTCTAGGTTATTTTATCATATGTAGGATTGGAAACATAACAAAAATTACCTTGGGGTTAAGAAAGTTTAGTATTAGGAAATCCGATCAAGATAACAAGTCATATTACAATTCGATAATCAATTCATTAATCCATTGCACTTCTAATAAATCAAACATAAAAATTTAAGGGATTCGTATTCTAGTGGAATTAATTCTTATTTAGTGTTGTGTGAGATAATTTGATGTGAATTTAAAAGTTTAGTTGAACTAATATGTTATGATATATTTGTGGCTATCCTAGTTCTAGTGAAATCATGAGATAAAAACGTGAAATCATGTAATTTGAGGGACATAATATGTTTTGCATCGTGTACTTGAAATGTATCCATGAAATCTTATGTAGTCATTGCGCTTTAGACTAATATCTTTAACCAATAAGGGTTGCGGTTAAGTTCTCTTGCTTAAGCATATGTTTTTCTCTTAGGTTTTAGTTTGAGAGAAAAAAAATGATATGGAAAAAGAAAAAATATGAAAAAAAAAGTTTTGAAAAAGAAAAAAAAAGAAAAAAAAAGTTGTTGAGTGGATAAAAGTTTGCAAAGTATGAAGATCTTGAAGAAGTGAAGAATAAGACAAATTATCAAGGGATTATTTAATTTATAATTTTTCTTTCCAGATTATTTTATCATATGTATGCTTGGAAACATAACAAAAACTACGTTGAGGTTAAGAAAGTTTAGTATCAGGAAATCCGATCAACATAACTAGTCATATTACAATTCGATAATCAATTCATTAATCCATTGCATTTCTAATAAATCAAACATAAAAACTTGGGGGATTCATATTCTAGTGGAAGTAATTCTTATTTATTGTTTCCATTTAGTTTTTTAGTTTCATTTGATTAAAAGAACAGTAAAACTAGTTTAATTTAGTTTACACAAAAACCCCATTTTTACTTTTCTTGTTTTTAATTTAATGAACATTTGAATTATTTGATCCAGACCATTCATGTTCCCTGTGTTCAACACCCTTTCTTACCACAACTATATTACTTCACGACTATGTTACACTGCCTATTTGTGTTTAAGACTAGTTGGGATTAGACAGGACTTTATAGATTTAAAAATGGTGTATAAATAAAACACATTAGTCTATCTCACATCTTTGTATATATGGTTATGCATTCCTTGGAGAGTTACTCATGTATCCTGTTGTATAGGATGTTGCTATGTTGTAGCGATCTGCTATATATATATATATATATATATATATATATATACATATATATATATACATATATATATATATATGTATGTATACATATATATACATATATATATATATATATATATATATATATATATATATATATGTATCCTTGTGTGCTGTAGGCCAAGAGACCAAGTGCGGGCCGACTGTAAGCCACAGGCACGGAGGCTCAAGAAGAGCGGTTGGGTTGAGGTGGCAGGCTAACAAATCCAGTGCAATCCATTCGGGAGACTGTGGGCTGGGGGTATTCCAGTTCGATGATTAAGGACCCGATATACATGCTCGTTTGTTTGTTGTGTGGGGTATTTTGGGGGAACTCACTAAGTTTCGTGCTTACCCAGTTGTTATTGTTTTACAGGTATCATCAATTATCATACGAAGGCGAAGGCGTGACTGTACACATTCATCAACAACAATGAAGATTACACATTATTATATTACTCTGATTTTCAACAAATGTAATTTGGAACAAATGGTTTTCTTAATACATATTTTATAATACTAAGTTTTACCTTAATAAAACAAAAAATTTTGGTGTTAAATGGGACGTTACAAAAATCTTCGATCAAGTTTTAAAGATTGGATTAGTGTTTGGTAGATTTCACCATGTTTATTTGGGTCTTTTGTTTTTTTGTAGCTTTAAAGCTATGGTAGGTGAATTCTGGGTGGTAGTATGTAACTTAGCAACTCGGCTGTGAATAGTAATGGATATTTTGTATCTTGATCTAGGACTTCATAAGGGTTGTTCGTTCCTTTCATGGTTGGATTAGTTGTAGGATCCTATAGTATGTCGTCTTATATTGCCAAAAATAAGGTTTGTAAACTTTGGTAACCAAAGAAGGTGTCTATGTTTACTTTTCCTCGTGGAGAGATGCTATTAGAGCTTTCGTTTGCCATTGCGTTAATGTTAGGCGTGGCTGATGGTGAGAAAATGTGTCAATATTGGCTAGTTGTAGGTGTGTGTTGAGTGGTTGGTGTTGTTTTCAAGTTTGGAAATACAGACACCAAAGATGTTATAAGTGTTCATCCTAGGAGGTTGGCTGTTAGGGTGTCTTCAAAAGTTCTATTGGGTGGATGGGTCTTAGATTAGCATCACTCTTCTTTTTGTCACCATGTTTCGTTATCGTAGTAATTATTGTAACAAATGGCTCTAATCATGCAACCAAGTCTTAGAGGGACAAGCTTTACATGATATGGATCGAGGACTAGAGACTTCTTGCTTGAGTTGGATATTTAACGAACTATTAATCACAAAGAAAACTAGGGTTACTCGCAATTTGAGGGGTGTCTCAGGATTTCACTATGATGCACAAGTTAAGGAGTCTTACTCGAGAGTAGAGAAAGAGAAAAAGATATATATATATATATATATATATATATATATATATATATATATATATATATATATATATATATATATATATATATATATATATATAGAAAAAGATAGAGAGTTTGGAAGTTTTAGAGAGAACTTGGGAGTGAATTCTTACTTGGTGATGCTTCCTATGGAGGAGGTATTTATAGCGTTGGGGAGGGGGACAAGGTTTTTCACCATGTACGATTTTTGTGTCTCCATCGTATGTGTTTATTGTAGGTGACCTTAGGTGCTACACGATATTCTACAAGAATTCGGCAAGATGATTTTAGCGCCTTGACATTACATTCGGCTCAAGTGTGTTTGCACCCGGTTAACCTAAGCTCTGGTATTGGTGCGTTGCTACTCGGCTCAACTATATGTACAAGTTAGGTGGATTATTGTTTCGCTTTTTGATCAATTATGGTGGTACACAACTACAACCCTTTCAATATTTGGAGAGAACTTTCCATAAATGTTTGAGATCGGATGACCCTATATGGATAATCTAATGCTATGAGATATGATCACCTCTCCATTACTCCATATCAACTTACCACCTCATCACTTCATAAAAAATAAAACCATATAATAAAAATTACAAATATTTATCAGTCGTGTTTTTTAACGTTTTCATAGCTACTACTGCTAAGAGGTCGTTATCCTTGAAATCATCAATCTTCATTTTAAGGCTTCTTAAATCCACTTTTTGTTTTTGCAACACGGCCTATTCTTTTCGTAAAGCTAAGTATTCGTCCACATTCTCAAGTAATTGCTGAAAATTACTATTCGAGAGTTATTTAAAGAAGACGATGAAGCTCTTATTTTATCTCTTTCATCGCGTCGAAGTTGTTCTAGTTCAAGCTCTTCGTCACTGTTAATGTTAATATGACAACACACGTCCAAAGTTTATGTGTAATTGTTAAACTTGGATGACTTAGACCTCTTAGACCATTTGATTCGGTCGACATGGATAGAGACCTTGTCCATTTGGACACTTTTGTAATATATTCCAACATTTGTGGTGGGTAAATGACTTCCCACAACCTTCAAATATTGTTCGAACGTCATTTGCAAAACGTCCATGTCGTTTGCACCGCTTTTCTTGCCACTAAGTTGTAAATTTTTTTGAACATGTCAATCTTCTCTTTCAAGTCATGGAACTTAGAAAACACTTAGTTGACACTATGTTATTCTCGGTCCGTTGAGTGTTTGAATTTGGTTAAAATGCACTTCAAAAAAGAACAATTTGCACGTTCTGGATCATGCTATCCTTATAAATGTTGACCCAAGAATGACATGCTATCCTTAGAAATGTTGACCCAAGAATGACACAATGTCTCTTCTTCCTCTGAATTCCAATCTTGTTTGCCTACACTTTTGGAGCTCCTTTTTTAGAGCTCTTATGTTGTAGTGATGGTTCGGGTTGTGTTTTGGACACCAATTTGGGTTGCAAATAGAGCATATGGGGTACAATTTTGAAAGAGTATATCTAGGGATGAATACCTTGAAACCTAAGTTGGTAAAGATAAGTTGTGGTGAAGGGACAAGATTCATATCATAATAATATAAATGTGGTGATAAATTGTTTAGTGCGAAGTGATTATCGGATCCTCGGGTGATTAAAGTTATGAAGCGATTTTGTTTGAGTGTAGGGTGTTGGGTTTTCATCCCTTAATGAGAAAATGATAAAATTTTAAAAAAGAAAATTGAATGAACAATATCATCGGACGCCATTCCACTCAACAACACACACCTCCAAAACGGTGTGCACATCGTGATGGTGTGTCCATTTACACATCATACACGAGACGTCGTAGATATACCGATTGGCCTTAAATAACTTTATTTTAATTTAACAAAACAAATATTTTTGTAAAGTGATACCCTTTTAATTATGTGGACAAGAAAATCCTAGTAATTTGGGAAGAGAAAGATGGAAGTTGACTAGTGTGTACATTGGAAATGAGTCAACGAATAAAAACACCATCATGTGGTGCATAGATGCTATTAGCCATGTTTAAAAAAGGGCAGAAAAGCGATGCAATTGACACGCAAGACCGGTGACCATGGCATGAAGCACAGGTGTAAAGTTCTCAAAGTTTAACCAAATATAAATTGCAATATATTCTTACGGATTTTTATTAATATATGCAATATTATTGATCATTATTTTATATAAAACCTAATAATCTAATATGAAAAAGTGAAAAATCCTAATTTACCATTTGTTAAATTTAAAATATTTTAAATGTTATGTTCAATCTCTATTCTAATCTCTATATTAATAAAAGAGTAGCTTTTTTGTCATGTGTCATCATATTATACATTTTAATTAATGTGTTGCCACTTGTCAATCTATTAGTTTTCCATTTTAAATTTATTAGACCTCCTCATTAATGTGATTCTATTTTAAATTTTAAATTTTAAATTATTGTTTTCATTAATTCACAAATAAAACTATCTAATATATATTAAAAATTAATTTTATATATTTATTTGAATCAATGATTATAATTTCACATAACTAATAAAAAATATCTCTTAAATTAATAATTTATTAAAATAACTTATTAATAATTTTTAGTTTTTACTATAAAAGTTTGATTAATTTTATAACCGTGGTTACCACAGGTTATAAACTAGTAAAACAATAAATTTAATCTCCTATTGACAAATGTCATATAATTAGAACTCCTCATTAATGTTATATATCACCTATCATTCCACTTGTCAACCTATTAACTATCCATTTAAAATTTTCAAATTTTAAATTTCCACTCTAATTACATTAAATTAATAATTGATTATCCATTTTAAATTTCAAATTTTAAATATCTTATTCTAATTATAGTACATTAATAATTGATTTTTCATTTTAAATTTTAAAAATTTAAACTTTCTCACTTTAATAATATTAAATTAATAATATTTGATTAAAAAATAAAATACAATTATTACAAATTATAAGGTGATATAACTTCACATATTTATTTAAATCAACGATTATAACTTTATATAACTAAAAAAATATATCTTAAATAATAATTTATTTAAAATAATTGATTAATAATTTTGATTTTTTAATATAAAATATTAATTAATTTTATAACCGTGATTTTCACGGGTTATAAACTAGTAATTAATAAATATACTACATAAATTAACAATAATAGTAATTTCATCAATATGAACTTGTCAAATTCGATTTGGGATGGTCAGATCCGGTCTACCACTTTAATTATTATATTGGCACTCGGGTTCTCTTTTTCTAGAAGGGGAATTATTCCATCGGTATGCAACTAAATTATTCATGTTTTTGGAAATTTACGTAACATCCAAATTCACTAGTAATCATTCCCATAAATAATTAACATTTTAATTTAAAATTTGATTCATTAGCTGTCAATATATTGTTTACTGATAAAAAATTTATATAAGTTTTATATTATTGACTCAATTAATATATGTTCAGTTGCATAAACAAGTTGGTTTTAGAAACAAATATGTGTTTAAGTGGGTGAACATATGTATCTAAATCAAACAACCACCACCATCCATCGGTCCAACCACTTTCACACCATCCTACCTTTTGTGGCATTCTATCTTGAGAGGTTGAGACCAAATATATTATGTGAATAGTGAATATACTTTTGTTCAGCATATCAGTTTAAGACAAAATTACATAAGTGTTCTTATGGTTTAAATTAGTTTTCGCTAAAACTGTCCTTATTAAACTTTTATTTCATCAGTGGTCCCTTCTGAGTCAATCCGACAAAAATCGAACCAACTCACCAATTCAATGCGAATCCAACAAAATATTAGCACGTTAGGTTGTGATTTTCAACATAATTTAGTTAAATGGATGGTCAATCCGTCTAACCCATTTAATTAAATAGGTTGGATTATATAAGAATTATCAACCCGTTTTCAAACTACCAATCCATTTAATTTTAATATATATTTAGTTAAATAATTTACTCTAATAAATAAAAATCTTTTTATCATATATCACACCCTCATTGATTTGACTACATGTAATTTTATGGTTATTTTTAATTAATTTTTTTCCAAATGACATTTTGTGATTTTTTTTCATTTTATCAAATTCCACGTAATATTTAAATGCAATAATTAAAATAAATATAATAATAAATGAATATCAATTTCATTAATTAACTTTACTTTTAATTTTAAAATTTGTAAATTAAAACCTCATTAGTTTCTTTTATTTATTTATCTAAATTATTTATTTAAATTTAAAAAAACGAAAAAATAATTAATTTTAATAATTCAATATGTTTCTAATTTTCTTATAAATTCAAACTTTTAAATGTTTAGAATTTCATATTTATTTATTTTTTTTAAATGAACCCATGTAATATATGACTTTTATACATAGTTATTTAAATATTATAATGTACTAATGTAAGTATTAATTTATCCTCCATAATAAATGAAAATAATTTTGTCGTTTGTCATCCTTTCCTTTATTATGCCACATATCATTTTGTGGTAAATTTAGATTAAATTATATTCGTGTGTCATTTTGTGGTTTTTTCCATTTTATTAAATTTCATATAATACTTAAATGTAATAATAAATGTATATTCAATTCATTAATGCAACCTTCTTTATAATTTCTAAATATTTTAAATGAATCCAATTATTTTAGTTGTTTATTTATTTAAATTATTAGTTTAAATTTAAAAGATAAATAAGCACTTCAATTTTAATAATTAAATATTTTACATTTTTCTTATAAATATAAAGTTTCTAGATTGTTAGATCTGTATATTTGTTTTCTTTTTTAATAAACTCATGTAATACATGAGTCTCACAACTAGTAAATTATAATATTACATTATTGTCCATGTTTTAAAAAAATACAATCCTAATTCCTATCTTTTTTCTTGGCCCCGACAACATTAAACACTCTTCAAAATAACTTCGAAATTAAATATTTTTAATGTTATTTGAACATTTATTTATATTTGTGAATTATAATTGTGTTTTTGTCATTAGTTGAAATTTTATTTAAGTTTGGAACTAATTTAAATTGTGTAATCTTTAGTTAAATTATTTACTTTTTTTTACTTTAAATGGGTTAACCCAGGTTTAACCCATTTATTTAATAGGTTGGGTTGTTTTTCATACATAAACACGTTAACCCGGTGACAACCCATTTATCTTAAAGATTGTGTTGGGTTGAAAATATCAACCCATTTAAAATTACATGTTGGGTTGGGTTGAAATCTTCAACCCAATTAATAAATGAGTTAAGTCCGAACCTAATCCAGGTTAACCTATTGCCACCTCTAGTTTCGAAACAAATTGGCACGCCAATGACGTCTGTTTGATAGGGACATTAAGTTGCCCCATGTGCCTTGTCGTTGAAGGAATTTTAGACATTTTGGAGGGAATAAGTATGCAAACGATCTGTCTCCCCATGCTACCAACAGTCTAACATCGAACACTACACAAATGCAAGATTATCCATCATCTACATTTAATTCGATACAAAATGTTTGACTTTGACCAAAAAGGGTTGACTAAAAAGTCAACCTTCACTTGAGGAAATTATTCTTCTAGAAACAGGCCCTCTGAATAACAAATAAATTCAAGAAACACGTCAACACCATTAGGCTCAAGCCCTGGAAGAAGGATTGTGTCTACTAGTTTTTCAATCACTTGCGACATATCATGATAACATTACCATATGATTGAAGGGTTTTAGTATACTACAACATCCTATGGTGCACATACGACCTTAAATGCTTTGGATCTATGATTTATCTAATTATACATGCAATATTATTTCCAAAGCATTAAACCTACAACTAGCATACAATTGATATAAACAACATGAAATTGAGTTATAGAGTTACCTATTTGTTGTAGCTTGTAGAACTTCTTGAGTTTGGCCTTAAGAACTTAGTGCCCCAAGTGTTGCACCTCAAATGGTTCACACAACACCACCAATAATGGAGGACTCGAGAAGAGATTGTCTTGTATACACACAAATAGGCTAGCCCTCTAGTATCTTACTCAAGTGCCAATTTTGGTTGCCATGGGTTTCATATATAGTGTGACACAACTAGGGTTACACCATGTAAACCCTAGTGTACATGACTTTCCACATTCAATAGGCTCCATGGGTCTTAACCTCCATGGAGTATCCATGGGTCACCAGATGGGTTTAGCCCAACATAAAGAAGTATGGATCATAAGCCTACTTTATAAAAATGAATGATTTATAAAATCAATCCCCATATATTTAATTAGCCTCTTTTGATCACAAAATTAATTTCAAATTAATTCTTGACCAATACTAATTAAATAATATGATTTCATATTAATATATATTAGAACTTATAATACATTAATAAATCATAAATATCCTCTTCTCAAATGTCCATCCTTACAAATTGTTTCGATGCCATGCAACCCAAATGGACCATGCTATTCTCAGGTCAAGTACATACCAAATATAGTTATGGGATTAGACACTAAATCTAACAATGATAACACTTCCAACAAGGGTATTCCTAGAGGAAACGATTATAACTTAAAATAAGACTCTAGTATGGTTAGTTAAAAGTTAAAAATGGAGGTTAGATTGGTAATTTAACTTAATAAGTTCTGGATATCAAATTAAGGTTCTTCTAAACCATGGTTGTTTTGTTACATGAAGCATACAAATAGATAAACTTACACACTGAGACGTGAAGTGCATGGGTGCACACTCGAAGTGATAAATGTGAGCTTAGGAATACGGGAGTCCGCCCCCTAGGTATGGGGTCAAGAGACAACACCAACTAAACAGATTTCAATATCAAGAAGGAATCGAGCCATATTCACGCCAAAAATGGATTATGACATCATGATGATTATATAATAATCATTTACATCTAAATAACCATATTTCTAACCTCTATCTTGGCGCCAAAATGTATGTAACCAACATTAATCAACTTCCATACATTTTCTTACATCTATACAAGGATGATAAGTATTTCAAAATTGGGTTGATAACATATAAACACGAAATCATGATCATAAGCAATTCCCTATCTCATCAAGAACACAAAACAAAAAGGTACTTTATGTGCTTCAGATTTAGAAGAGGACTGACTTCTAAATTGTCATTCTTGGATTATCTCAAATCTGGTTCGTGATACCCCAGGCTTAGGGTCGAAATCACAAACTTTGGAAAGTGATTGCAATCACGATCTTAGATATTATCCAAGTATAATGATATTCTCAACACCCCAAAATCTAACATTCAAAATATGAGATTTTGAGAAGAATATCAACGATAGAATCCGTTAGGGACATGAGTTCCAATTTTGGGAAACTAGAGAAGTCTGAGGAAAGTGATTTTCATTGTTAGGAAAAGAAGATGCATTTCCTTCTCACCACTCTAAAGTTTATTCACGTTTTAAGCACTGCTGCACCAAAATCTATGGAGAACGAAACCCTTAAACATACTATAAGAAGATGCAAGTAGGAAAATGATGATTATATATGTCGCTGACACATTCTTAATGATATGTGTGACTTTATCTTTGAGCTCTATGAAAATCATGAATCTACAAAGGATCTATAAGATGCACTTGAATCCAAATGCATGGTAAAGGATTCCAATGATTTCGGACTTTCTCTTTTCCGAGCCTTACTAGGCGCGTATTGCTTTCTTGTCTTTTTTATCTTGAGGTCTATATAGATGATCTGACTCTTTGTCAAGTGAGTAAGAATTCTCCTATTGTGATAGCGGTTAGTGGAACATGCAAGATAGGGCCAGCTAGGCGAGCAGGGTCAAGAAAGAAAAAAAGTCGTAGATAGAGATGACTAAGTGAAGAAGGCCCTACCCCTTATTCATTCAAAAAGGGAGTAGCGGAGAGAGACGTTCCCGAAAGGCACCTATCCGTGGGAGACAGAAGATGAATGGGGAGCCGACTAGAAGACAGATAAAGGAGCAGGTTGGAGCGGGGCTTTAGGAAGAAGGGGGCCGATAAATTTCCCCAATCCTAGAAATACTTTAAGAACACTTTGAAACACCAAAAAGAATAGTTGTCTCTGGTACATCTTGTTAGTCACTTGAGAATTAAATGAGGTCTTTAGGCCTAAGAAAGTGGTAATGGAAAGGAGAAGGAAGTTCTTGGAACTTCTGTGAACAGGGTGGAAGATGATAAACATCATAAAAATAACAAAGGGAAGGAAGAAGAAAGACGACCATTACAAAGGTTCAAACAAGAAAGAAAAACTTATGTGTTGGAATTGCAAAAAAACTTGGTCACATGAAGCATGATTGTCATTTCATAAAGAACAAGAACGGTGAAAACACTTCTCGACAATGATCTAATGATCAAGGTCCAAAACTACATGGTCGAAATTTTATTTTTGAAGATACTACTGCTGTTATATATATATATATATATATATATATATATATATATATATATATATATATATATATATATATATATATATATATATATATATATATATATATATAGGGAATTTTCCAATAAAGTCCTAAAATATTAGCCCGGTTTATGTTTTAGTCCTAAATTAATTATTGTTTACGAAAAAGTCTCAAAAACTGGCAAAAGTTTGCATTTTGACCCTTTTTGACTGGTTAGAACCGGTACAAATTAATTTGGGACTATTTCATAAATTGACCCAAAATATTGGGACTTTTCTGCAAAAACAAAAAATATTAGGGTTTTTCTGCAAACAAAAACTTTATTATTATTATTATTATTATTAATATATATATATATATATATATATATATATATATATATATATATATATATATATATATATATATATATATATATTAAAGATATGAAAGTTAGGAATAGTAAATTTTTTAAGTTTTTGGCAAGATTGGTCCCTAAGGTTATGTATGGTTGATTTTCTTTTTTTGTCAATTTTTTTTTCGCTTTTGGTCCTCCAACTTATGTTGGTTTTAAAAAACTACTTATTACAACATTGACCCTTCACCTTTATGTTTTTGTTCACAAACAACCCTTTCACTTTCGTTTGAATTTTCATAACCCTCGCCTTTTGTTACATATTATTAGGAATAGTAAATTTCCTAAGTCTTTGGCAAGATTGGTCCCTAAGGTTATGCATGGTTGCTCTTTTTTTTTTGTCAATTTTTTTTTTGTCACTTTTGGTCCTCCAACTTATGTTGGTTTTAAAAATTACTTACAACATTGACCCTTCACCTTTATGCTTTTGTTCACAAACAACCCTTTCACTTTCGTTTGAATTTTTCATAACTCTCGCCTTTTGTTACATATTATTAGTATTTAGTCTTTTGGCAGAAATGGTCCCTCATTATAATTATTATTATTATTATTATTATTATTATTATTATTATTATTATTATTATTATTATTATTATTAGACAAAATTACGCGATTGGTTCGTGTGGTATACCATATTTAACACATTGAGGACAACGATGAAAACCAAAATCATTCTTTTACTCCTAATCCTATTTTTTATTAATTTATATTTCTCTTTTTGGGTTTAAATTAATGTTATATTTATTAGAAAATACTCGATCAATACCATAAAGCCACCCACTAGTTGTCATCACCACCACCACCACCGCCAAAATTACATAGATGGTCCATATGGTTTACCCGTTGTCACAAATTCAGTCCCTACTACCTTAAAAGACCAAATTACCCTCACATTAACGGACAAAAAACAACGGTCTATATTTTCCGGATTGGTTTTCCGGCCGCTGCCATACATGGCAATAAAGTTCAATTTGTGAGACAATTTCCTTATTTTCCTCATTTATTGCAAGAAATAATGATTTAGATTTCTTTACTTATGTAATTAGATGAAATTGTCTATCTTCCTTTACTAGATTATCTCAATCCAATTCAACATGCTACTTTACTTTACAAAGCATTATCATCCGACCCCGACAACGCCGGAGAATCTTTTCTATTTATTATTATTATTACTATTACTATTATTATTATTATTATTATTATTATTATTATTATTATTATTATTATTATTATATTAAAAATATAAATAAGTATACTATTTTTTAAATTTGTTATTATTAATATTGTTAATAATACATATAAATACATTTAAATTAAAAAAATATTAAAGACATTTTATAAAGCTGAAGGTTGAGCGGATGGTAATTCTTTAAGCTTTGAAATCATGAATGTTTGTTTATATATTCTAACTTTGTATGTGGTCATTTCACATTTGTTATTATTATTATTGCTTTTAATTCAGAATATTAACATTTAATAATTTAAAAGAAGCTACTGATTTTTCAAATTGTTTACAAATAGTAAGCGTGCGATATGTGTGTATGGCTTGTGTGTAAGTATTTGAATTACGAACATGTGTGTTGCTCTTTTTCATAACTTTATCCTTGTGGTTTTTTCAGAAACATAGGAGATATAGTGTGATAAAGAAAAACAAGTCATATTACTTTCTATTAAACAAGATATTTTAATTAATATTTTGAATTTTGATATGGGCCACCAATGTAAATATTTATTGTGGATCTGTTGGATTTGAAAAGAAATTATTCTACCTTAAGAAATTTTATATACAAAGTGAGAAATCCTTTTATCTTAAACTATTTATACACAATTTTACAAATATGTAACTTCTTTTAAATTGTTAAGTGTTAATATTTTGAATTGAAAACAATAATAAGAAATGTGAAATGTTCATATACAAAGTGAGGACATACAAGCACATATTCATGATTTCAATGCTTAAACCATTACCATCACCACCACCTTCACCATTAATTAATTTCTTTAATATATTTTTTATTTTACTGTATTTATATGTATTATTAAAAATATTAATAATAATGAATTTAAAATTTAGTATACTTGTTTATATTTTTAATATAATAATAATAATAATAATAATAATAATAATCTTTATATATATATATATATATATATATATATATATATATATATATATATTAAAAGAGAAACCTGATTACATCATCTTCAAGAATCAGGTCCATTGATTGGCTTTCCTTTATACTTTTCCACCATTAGATCATTTTGATGATGTCATCCTCATAATGTTAATATGATTTTTTTTAAATCCTTTCAGAATGTTGATTAAGGAGATAATTATTTTTTCGAATTCCGACATTTATGATTAAAATGTTAATTAAGGAAATAATATATTTAAATCATTCAAAATCGTTGAACCTTATAAAGTACAAAACCATCATTTAATCAAATCCAATTAAACATGCATCTAATTCATATACTTTTGACAATTATTTGAATTTAATATAAAATCACGCCTCCTGTTTTCCAATTATCTCTTGAAAATCGTTAATCAGCTCTCATTCATTATTATCTTCACCAATATCATTTAATTCCAATCTTTAAAATACTAAATAATAGATAAACATATTGTCTCCAATTTAAAGTAGATTTTAAACGATTTTGTTTCTCATTGTACGTGTTTTGAATATTATAAATAATTCTCACATTTCTCATTTGCTTATTCACATGTCTATTCTTATATCAATGCACTGCATAAATTGAAAAAAAAACAATACATCAACCTTTACTTCAGTTTTATTACGAATCTTCAAGGTATGTCATTCTCTGCGTGTGCTTTTTTAACATGTGTGTGTGTTGTGTTTCCCTTTGTTGGTACCTCTTATATGTGTTAACTAATTATTTGTAACTGTTCTCAAAGAAACCTGCATAAAATATTTACAAGTTCATACAAATATTAACAACGTCATCTTCTTTATATAAAGCAAAGTGTGGAATTTCTACATCTGCACATATTTATATTGACTCTTATAGATAGGGTTAGACCCAATATAAGTGAAATATAGAAAATCATAGGTACATGAATATATTCAGATTTCTATAAACATTTAGAATTCGTATAATCATGTGTTATGTTATGAGATTCATCTATGAATTTTCTAATCATTTAAACATGATATAAATCAAGCAAAAATAGCTAATCCGCATCATGCAAATTCAAACAACTTAACTAAGATTTTATTTAAATAATATCTATTTTTTCTTAGTCTCATAATTATCTCTAATAATTTTGTGTTTCTCTTTACAAAAGGTGAAATGTCACATAACAGTGGCAATGAAGTCGTCTTTGATAGCCTTGCTACATAGATGCCTCGAAGGAATCATAGAATATTTGTTTTCAAGTAGTCATGGTTTGAAAGCAGACTTACAAAAACAACCCAAACATGGTGAAAAGCTTGGACATGATTTTAATGGATCAACATGTGCGATTTTACTAAATTAAAATAAATTTATATTTTTTTTCAATAAAACAACATTAGTTATCACATACAAGACACTAAAATACATACAACAATAAAAAAATATCATCAATGCATTTCAAGCCCTGTTCGATAAAGGAGCTGTTAGGAAAATCACTAAATTTGGTATAGCTAGAAACGAATGATATTACATGTAAGTAGCTACTCAATCCATGACATTTATTCTAATTTATTTTAAGAATGGATTTGATTAGTTAAATTATGATGTGTCACTAAAATTAAAATTGAGGATTTAAGACTATACAATTCAATCCAACTTTCAATTCCTACATTTAAGGAGATTTTTATCAAAGTTTCCGTTTATTTTTCTTAAATCAGAAACCTTATGACATCATCTTAAATAATTAGGGTTATTGATTGTGTTTACTTTATAGGCTTCCACCCTCGGATCAATTTGATGATGTTATCTTGACCAAAATGAATTAAAATATTCTAATCCGACAGTTATGATTAAAATGTTAATTAACGAACTAATATATTTAAATCCTTTCAAAATCGTTGACCCTTATAAAGTTTAAAACCATCATTTAATCAAATCTCAATAAATATACATCTAATACATCTATCTTTGACAATTATTTGAATTTAATTTAAAATCATGCATCTGTAAAGCCGTTGGGTTTGTGAAATTTTAAACAAGATTTATGTTAAACAAGGTAATTCAAATTTCGATAAGTAAATAACCTTTTTTTTCAGCTAATAATCTGTAATTAACTTAACTTCATAACCTACCATCTACTAATTCGTATCTTCTACACCTTTTATACGATTTGCATATGATTTAATCTCCTATCATTAAATCTTAAATCATTGTAATCATTTCCATATTCAAATTTCAATATATATATATATATATATATATATATATATATATATATATATATATATATATAATTTCCTATTTATTTCATTATTCATATCAATTACCGAATTACTTTGGTTGTTTTTAAAATCCTTTCGTCTACATAATCATCATCGACGACACCAACATCTACACAAGGTTAGCAAACTGATTTCGCTTATTGACTTTCTTTTGTTGTCTGTTAATGTGTTCAATTACATGTATGTATGTATGTGTGTTTTATGTGATGCTATTTTACAAAGTTTCGTTCGATTGTAAATTAGTTTATTACTGAATTTGCAAAGTGTTTGCTTTCTTCCTTTTTTTGGGTTTTTTTTTTTGAATTATACCTCCTCTTCCTTCACAATATGTCATCCAACTTCGTTTGGCCAATGCTATTTCGTTTTGGGTTGTTGACAGTTAAATTTTATGGGTAATAATTTCGAAAATTGCTCTTAATTTTCTTTTATATATATATATATATATATATATATATATATATATATATATATATATGTATATATATATATATATATATATATATATATATATATATATATATATTGTATGTGACTTCCTTAACGATTACTTTTATTCACTATGAACATCAAAGCTCTCTAACATCGGAATCAGGATACCGACAAATACACGAGGTTAGTGATTTCATTAGTTTTACGTATACAATATCTTTTTTTACTTGACACACATTGAAAGACGACTATTATCTCCTGTTTTGCTTATTAATTGTCAATTCGACTTATCAGATCACTTCAATTCATCAAATCAATAATGGAGTACACTTCAGACAATAAAAGTAATGATGTTCAAGATCACCCATTCATCGTATGTGGTTTACATCTTATTGTCTAACAATGACATTTTGTGATTCGATGTATATTCAGAATAATATTTAGTGATATATGCACCTTCTATTATTAATGATTTCAACTCGTGTGCATCGATGCTTATCAAGTTTGAAGGAAAATTGAGATATATTTTTATAGGTGGAGATCGTTTGTGGAGTATTTGAGTTTTCATTCAGAATCAGTAGATTAAAATAGATGTTAATAATTACAATGCCGATGCACATGAATGGTGGGATTATCGAAACAATCTTCTTAATTTTTTTTAAAGAAAATACGATTGAGTATGTCGTTCCGGCACATTGTTCTCATGAAGTATTTTCATTTTCTTCAGATTTTGAGATAGTGACTATGCCAAGTACAAATATATTTTAATCGTCAACTCATGTTTTATTTTGTTTAATGATATCAATTTTTTATGTTACTTTATATTATTTTTTTATTGTGTCGACTTTTTATAACTTTATATGAATTTTTTATATGTTCTCTGCGTTTAACGCGGGTCATAATCTAGTAATAATAATAATAATAATAATAATAATAATAATAAGGTTTTTGTTTGCAGAAAAGTCCTAATATTTTTTTGCAGAAAAGTCCCAATATTTTGGGTCATTTTATGAAATAGTCCCAATATTTTGGGTCAGTTTATGAAATAGTCCAAAATTAATTTGTTGCCGGTTCCAACCGGTCAACAAGGGTCAAAATGCATACTCTTGCCGGTTTTTAGGATTTTTTCGTAAACAAAAATTAGTTTAGGACTAAAACGTAAACCGGGTCAAACTTTTTGGACTTTATGAGAGATTTCCCTATATTTCCCTATATATATATATATATATATATATATATATATATATATATATATATATATATGACAAAACTGCAAATTTGGTCCTCGTGGTTTGCAAAAACCTTTGGATGGGGTCCAAAAAGTTTCCAGCTTGCACCGAAGGTCCAAAATCAAGGTTTTCATGGGTTTTTAGTCCATTCCGTCATAGTCCGTTTGTTGGGAGTCATTAGTGCCATCACGTGCCCTCCATGTAAGGGCATTTTGGTCATTTTAGGTCGTTATTTGAAATAATATCATATTTCTCCTTTATATACATACTCATACGCAATCCCCTTCTTCTTCTTCATTTTGATTTATAGAGAAGCAGCAACAAAGGTCTTCTTCTTCTTCGTTGCTCATCTACTTCTACTGTTACAAGCTTCAAAAATGGTGCTCTGCTTATGTAGGAATGTTGTTGTTGTGCGAACCTCATGGACCTCACGAAACCCTGGTCGTCATTTCTATGCATGCCCTAAAATGGTAAGCTAACTCATATTAGGTTATGATATTTCGGTAGTTATGTAATAAGTCTTATACTTTAATGTATTCTTGTAGGGATCCAGATGTGGATTTTTGGGGTTGGTCGATCCCCTATGTGTCAAAGATCAATTATTATCATACCAGGACTGTTGAGAACACTAAATAGGTATGAGGTTGAAGTGGGTCAGCTAAAGATGTACTTGCTTGCCTCGTGGGTGTTTTTTCTGTTGTTTGTGCTATTTTGGAATTAGGAATTAGAGGTTAGGGATTTTTTGTTGGTAATAACAACTTGAAAATGTTGTCTTTTGGTGCTAGAAGGTTTAATGGTGGTTTATATATGTTGTAAGTGTTGTCTTTTGGATATGTAATGATTTTATGATAAATGGAAGTGTAATGGTTTTATCTTTATATGAATATGAAATTGTAAAGGGTTTATCTTGACATGATAGGCAATTGTAATGGTTTTTGTCTACAATTTAATGTGCAATTGTAATGGTTTTACATGCATATATTAAGTGCATTGCTATAACATCTTCATCCTTCGACAATACAAAATAAACCAATAACAAAGTACATTACCAAAAGTGTACCAAAAAAGGTTACATACAAATATTGAGTTACATACCATAACAGATGGATGCCAAAACACAATCATTACCAACAAAGGGCATTAAAGTACATTACCAAAACAATGGATTACATTGTTCCATAAAAGGTTGTCAAAGTACCTTATCAAAAGGAAACCAAAAAAGGTCATCAAAGTACCAACTATAGTGCATTAGCAAGTCTTCACAAACATAAACAACTTAAGCACTTAAACATTAATTCCCATCTTGGGCCTTGCAGGTCCTGACATTGTGACCCTTTTGCTTATACTTACTACATGTTACAGTAAAAAACTTCCTACTCAACTTTTGAGTTTCATTATCATTTTCACTTTGGCTGTTTGCTTGCCCCTTTACTATGTTTTCAACCTTTAGACCTAGTAAATTCAGGTGTTGCTGATTTGTAAAAGGTTAATGTGAACCCTAAATCACCCTTACCAACATCAATTTGGATTGGAGTTACCACTTTATGAGCAACTAAAGGTGATGAGGGTCTAGGAGGATCCTGATTGTCCATGTCTTCTATTATAACTCTTTTGGACCAGTTGGGGACATAAAATATGTAAGCAAGTTGGTTTGACCATGCTCTGTGTACACTTTAATCATTTTGTTATGGGTAACATACTGTGAGAGATTACACACATCATCATAAGGCAAACGGAAATGGTAATACATGATTTCAGTACCATCATACCCTTATTCTCTCATCATCAAGTCTACTTCATGAACAAAAAATTCATCAATGTTGACAACATCAAAGTACCTTACTTGCCCATTAATATACCTGATATTTGGAAACTTTGTGAAACTCCCTCCGTGACGGAGTTCAATAGAGAATATGTTGGGGTAACCATCTTCAAAACAGAAAGAGACGATTGGTAGAGAATATTTTGAAGCTTGATCATCAAATACATAGTTTTTCAAAGTTTTTTTTCAAAGTTTGAATCTTACCATAAACTTCTTGAACGTTAAAATTCTCTCCAACACTTATAAGTCCCCACATTTTCAAAAGCATGAACGAAAATCGATTCTCAGACAATGGTTAGGGTTTTTGCGTCTTGCTAAATGAGGTATGGGAGAACGAGTCACGTATATAAAGATTGTTATTGGTTCAAGGATTATAAAGTAATAGATGATGGATCGCTATTGTACATGTGAGACCATAATAAAGTACTTATTGTTGGTCGTGGTTGTGATTTTTTATGCTTTAGTTCTGAAAAAAAATTATTCTTAAGAATGTTTTTCATGTTCCTAAGATTAGGAAGAACTTGGTTTCTGGTGGTTTAGTTAATAAGTGTGTTTATAAGAAAGTCTATGAATCTAAGAAGTATATATTATAAAAATATGGAATATTTGTAGGGTTTGGATATTATTGTAATAGTATGTTTAGATTAAATGTAATGACAAGGTTATAGATTCTATATATAGGGTATGTTCTAGTATTGATGATTCTTTTTTATGGCATGCTTGTTTAAGACATGCACATTATAAGAGAATGCTTGAAATGTCTAAAAATGGATTAATACCATCTTTTAGAAGTGGCCTGACTTCTAAATTGTCATTCTTGGTTTATCTCAAATCAGGTTCGTGATACCCCATGATATAGGGTCAAAATCACAAATTTTGGAAAGAGATTACAATCACAATCTTATATATTATCCAAGTGTATTGATATTCTCAAGACCCCAAAATCTAACATTCAAAATCTGTGATTTTGTGAAGAACATCAACGACAAAATCCGTTAGGGACATGAGTTGTAAATTTGGGAAACTAGAGAAGTCCGACGGAAGTAATTTTTATTGTTGGCAAAAGAAGATGCATTTCCTTCTCACCACTCTAAAGGTTATTCACATTTTAAGCATTGTTGCACCAAAATCTATGGAAAATGAAACCCTTAAACATACTATAAGAAGATGCAAGTGGGAAAATGATGATTATATATGTTGTTGACACATTCTTAATGGTATGTCTGACTTTATCTTTGAGCTCTATCAAAATCATGAACCTACAAAGGATCTGTGAGATGCACTTGAATCCAAATGCATGGAAAAGGATGCTTCTAGCATGATTGATAAATTTCCCCAGGCCAAGAAATACTTTAAGAACAATTTGAAACACCAAAAAGAAGAGTTGTCTCTGGTACATCTTGGTAGTCACTTGAGAATTAAATAAGGTCTTTGGGCCTAAGAAAGTGGCAAAGTAAAGGAAAAGGAAGTTCTTGGATCTTCTATGAACATGGTGGAAGATGATAAACATCATAAAAATAACAAAGGACGAAGGAAGAAGAAAAAAGACCATCACAAAGGTTCAAACAAGAAAGTAAAACTTGTGTGCTGGAATTGCAACAAACTTTGTCAGATGAAACAGGATTGTCATTTCAGAAAGTACAAGAATTGTAAAAGCACTTCTCGACAAGGATCTAATGATCAAGGTCCAAAACTACAAGGTCGAAAATTTATTTTTGAAGATACTATTGTTGTTATCTATCATGTAACATTTATTCTTGAATCATTTTATGTTCAAGATGATTATCATGCATGGTGTATACACTTGGGGAGAATGAGTCATGTATATAAAGATTACTATTTTTTCAAGGATTATAAAGTAATAGATGGTGGATCGCTATCGTACATGGGAGACCGTAATAAAGTACTTATTGTTGGTCGTGGTTGCGAGTCTTTATGCTTTATTTCTGGAAAATGTTTTCTTCTTAAGAATGTTTTTCATGCTCCTTAGATTAGGAAGAACTTGGTTTCTGGTGGTGTAATTAATAAGTGTGGTTATAGAAAACTCTATGAATTCGATAAGTATATTTTATCAAAATATGTAATATTTGTCAGCTTTGGATATAATTGTAATGGTATGTCTAGATTAAATGTAATGACAAGGTTATAGATTCTATATATAGGGCGTGTTCTCGTATTGATGATTCTTCTTTATGGCATGCTTGTTTAGGACATGTACATTATAAAAGAATGATTGAAATGTCTAAAAATGGATTAATACCATATTTTGATGTTAACACTAAAAAATGTAAAACTTGCATGTTAACTTGTAACATCCGGATTTTCAGGTACATTATTTATTCACTCATTTTTTTTTGGAGATTTTGGGAGGGACTCGGCGAGTTGATGCTTAGACTCGCCGAGTAGTGTCGCAATTTTCCATCCGGGTTAATGACCGGACTCGGCGAGTCCACGTTGTTTAATAAAACCCTAATTTCCGGGGTTTGAGACCCATTTAAAGGCCCTTATGGCCTTCATTTGCGGCTACCAGTTGATAGAGAGAGACCCCAGAGTGTGTGAGCGTTTTGAGAGAGAAAGGAAGCCATTTTTGATCCTTGTGTGGGTGATTTTCCAAGAAGAAGGTGACCAAGGCAAGAGGAAACTGAAGAGGGTGCTAATCTGTGGATTTCAGAGCTTAGGGACTTCATCTTGAGGTATATATTCGACCCCCTTTCAGTTTTGGTGTAAGTTTCGAGAGTTAGGGTTTCTAGCCCCTTTTTGAGTAAGATTTGTGAAGCAATTGGTCCCATCTTGTGTTGAGGCTTCAAATCGGGACCCAAAGAGGTCCAGAGACCTTAACTTCTTGATCTTTATGGGTGTCATGTAGAGTTATGAGCTTAGGGTGGCATATTGAGGCCACTTATCCAAATAGAGCCATTGGGTCGTTGCATGGGCATCAAGATCCAAACTTTACGTGTTTATATTGCTTAAGGAGGCCAGATCTATGAGTTAGAGGAACGGATCTGACCTCAGAAGCTCATTTGAGCTCGAGCATGGCATGAACTCGCTGAGTACCAAGAGCAGACTCGACGAATAGGGTTAGGGTTTCCCCATAATTCACTCAGTGAGTGCTTGCCGAGTTCGGAGAATGACTCAGTGAGTCAGAAGGAATTAGAGGACTGGAGTTCAAGGTGGAACTCGCCAAGTTCGTAATGGGACTCGGCGAGTTGAGTCGGGGTGGCCCTGTGACTCATGCCAGGTGGGACCCGTCGAGCAGGGGAAAGACTCGATGTGTCATGCGGGACTAGAGGGATAGTGGACACACGCAGACTCGCCGAGTCACCTAAGTGCACTCGGCGAGTCGGGTTAAAGTCTGACTGTTGACTTTGTTGACTTTGAGGATTGGTCAACAATGGCGTCTTCGTGTCAAGAGAGGGTTGAGGCTAGTCTCTAGAGTTATATTTATGAGAGTATTTTACTATATGTGATTAGGCGGAGGCTAGACCGTATTGCTACAGAGTCAGATATTTACCGAGACATCTGAGGTGAGTCTTCTCATTATACATTACCTTGAGTGGTAAATAGGGTTGTGTGACAGAGTATCTTGTATGCTATGATTGTTATGTGTTGCACTGCATTATTTCTATGTGATTTATGTTGTGTGTCTTTCAGAGTTCACAGAGTTAGGACCAGAGGGTCCACAGAGTTTGGGCCAGTGGGCCCACAGAGTTATAGCCTCGAGTGGCTAACATGTGTTATATGTGGTATTTTGGGGAAGTCACTAAGCTTTATGCTTACAGTGTTATGTGTTATGTGTTTCAGGTACCAGTGATGATCGCGGGAAGGCGCCGACATGATTCGTACACACGCATGGGATTTATGTAATTTGATCTTGGGAAATGTTTTTGTGAAACAAAGATATGATACAATGAGATTTGTTAATAAATGTGTCTGGAAAATGTGTTTTGAAAAATAAAAAAATTGTTTTAATTTTTACGGTGCTACATAACTAAGATTACTAGACAACCTTTTCCAAATGTTAAAAGGAATTATGTTATGCTTGAATTAATTCATGGTGATCTATGTGATTTGCATTCAACTCTATCCTTAGGAAATAATATATATATATATATATATATATATATATATATATATATATATATACACACACACACACATATATATATATATATATATGTATATATATATATATATATATATATATATATATATATATATATATAGTTACCTTTTATAGATGATTTTTCTCGTTTTTGCTATGTATACTTATTGCATTCTAAGGATTAAGCCCTTGATAAATTCAAAATTTATAAAAATGAGGTTGAATTGCGACAAAATGATTTAATCAAATGAATTCGCACTAATCGAGATGATGAGTCTTATGATCATAGTTATTTCCAATCTATTAGAATTAAACATGAAATAACTACTCCATATACTCCTCAACAAAATGAGATTTATGAAAGGAAAAATAGAGTTCTTAAAGAAATGGTGAACTCTATGTTGTCATACTCAGGTTTGAGTAATGGATTCTAGGGAGAAGCTATGCTAACTACTTGTTATATTCTAAACAGAGTTCCAAGCAAAAAGGACAAGATAACTCTCTATGAACTTTGGTACAAAAGGAAACCAAACTTAGGATATCTTAAAGTTTTGGTTTGTCGAGCAGTTATAAAACTAAATGAACCAAAGATGTAGAAGGATTGTGTCCATTAGTTCTTCAGTCACTTGCGATGTATCATGATAACACTACCATATGATAACACTTCCAACATGGGTATTCCTAGAGAAAAAGATTATAACTTAAAATAAGACTCTCAGTATGTTTGGTTAAAACTTAAAAATAGAGGTTAGATTGGTAATTTACCTTAATAAGTTCTGGATATCCTAGACCAAAGGATATGGTTCCTAGTTTAAATGGAGATTATAAGGAAGTTATACCTAATTCAAATGAATCATCAGAGCCTAGAAGAAGCAAAATCCAAATCATTTGGTAATGATTTTCAGCTTTACCTAGTTGTGGGCTCTAGAGATGAGATTTCATGTCAATATTCATATTGTTTTAGTGCTGAAGAAGATCCTAAAACATATAATGATGCAATGAAATATCAAGATATTGATTTATGGAAAGAAACAATAAATGAAGATATGGATTTTATTATGGGAAATAATACTATGGTATTGCTGATCATTCTCCTCGATGCAAACATTTGGGTTGCAACTGGATATTCTAAAGGAAGATGAAAGTTGATGGATCAAATGATAGTTTTAAAGCTCGATTGGTTATACAAAGTTTTAGACAAAGACCTGTAATTGACTACTACTTATGATCATGTTGCTTATATATCTACCATTAGATTGCTAATTGCCTTAGTAGCAATTCATAATCTGTTCATTCACCAAATAGATCAAGAGGAAGATGTATATGTGAAACAACATGAGGGTTTTGTTATTCTTGACAATGAGCATAAAGTGTGTAAGTTGGTTAAATCGTTTGATGGGCAAAAACAAGCACATAAATAGTGGCAACCAAAGTTTGACGATGTTGTCTTATCACATGGTTTCAAGTTGAAATCAATCAGATAAGTATGTATACAACAAATTTGATGAGTCTTGTAAAGGAGTGATAATATGCTTATATGTAGAAGATATGTTGATATTTTTTACTAATCAAAGGCAAGTTGACATGACCATAGAATTTTTATCATCTTAGTTCTCCATGAAAGATATGGTGGAGGCGGAAGTGATCGAAATTAGAATCAAACGTGATTACTAAGGAATATCAATTTCATAGTCTCATTACATTGATAAAGTACTTAAAATTTTCAATTGTTCAGATTGTTCTCTTGTGAGTACTCTGTTTGATCCAAGTATGAAACTTATGCTAATACTGGTGAAGCAGTTTCATAACTTGAGTATTGAATGTTCATTGGGTGTTTGATGTATGCTATGACCAACACAAGGCCCGATATTGCATTTGGTGTAGGAAAGATAAGTAGATTTATGTGACACCCTCAATCTTAAACATCTAATCTATAAGAATTATCAAGATTTTATTTATTAATGTGGAAAATATACTCAAAATTTACAACTTTTATATCCCAGGTTAAATCAAATAAACACAATATAAATTTTATCTATTTATATAAAATGAAGAATACAATAATAACATCCTACAATCTGAATCTTGATTTTGTGCTCCTGTCTTCTCTTCCAGTACCACGACTGCTATTACTTTTACCTGCAAAAACACATAAATCCCTACTACATCAGACACTAGGTATGGTGAGTTATTCTTTTACTTTTTTTACTTTCTCTCTCATAATTATTATTTCTCCTCATAGTTACTCGTCCAACTCATCACATATTCTGCAAATATCTTGATTTTGTCTTTGACTTTTTCTCCTCTCTATTCTATCTCTCATACTCTATTTAATTTCATCTGTACTCAGAATATTGTACTTTATTATATCTCATTTATGTTAAGTCTCACTCACTCTATATATCCTTCCTCGATCTTAGTTTCTTCATATATATATATATATATATATATATATATATATATATATATATATATATATATATATATATATATATATATATATATATATATATATATATACTTCATCTCATACTCCATCTCATATACTCTATATATCTCATCTTTATTTAATCTTGTATTCTATGTTGTATGTCATTTCTAATTCTTTGTTAAAAGTTTTTATTACAAAAGAAAATGGTATTGTACTTTCTCACGTCATGACTCATCTGTGTCACGTCATGAATACTGTAAATTCAGGAACTTTCTTAATTTCCTGATTTACTTTCACTCATCTTATCCCACTCTCACTACATTAAGTATTTCCTATTAAAAACTTATTTATACTCTAAGATTACATCAATCTTTTATCAATATCAAAACTCTCATCGATTTGACCATTACGAAAGTTGACCAAATACCCTCATTGGTCTAATCATTTATTTTGACATTTTATCTATCTTTAATACATATACTTCCATAAAAGTCATATTTATTTATATAATCAAAGATTTCACTAATAATTTTGATATTATACTCGTTTCTCAATTTTATCCCCGAAGGGAGTATATTCATATTTCAATATTGCTCCCAAAGGAAGCATAGTAATATCTCATCGTCTATCACGAAGGAAAGATACTCATATATCATCATTAATCTTCAAGGAAAGATACTCATATCTCATCATCAATCCCAAAGGAAAGATACTCATATATCATCATCAATCATGAAGGAAAGATACTCATATATCATCATAAATCCCAAAGGAAGTATGCTCATTGCATGCTCTGCTACATGTTTATATGTATATATCATACATATATGCCAATAATATATATACATGATCAAATTCACATACATATACATCCATAAATATAAAATTTAAACATATAATAATCATAAGGAAAAGTGAGAGAAATAACTCACCTTATTCGTTAAGGCTTGTTTGGAAGATATTCCAACTTGGGACTTCCTTGATCAACCCCTTTCTCTATATTGACTAATCAAAATATAAGTTATATGCATCATTAACCAAATCATTTACATAGTTTAACTCATGTACATCAATTCTCATTTCTAAAATCGTATCATCATCTCATCATTCATAAAAATCTATACATATATCAATCATGAAATATCTATAGTAAGTTCATCCCATATTTTATAACATTACAAACATCATATTTCATCATTTAAGGACTTAATTCATTAACTCACACCTTTCACTTATGAACCCTAAATCTCATGGATTCAAATTCTCATATAATTGTTCAATCTTCTCACAAGGTTCATAATCATTAAAATAAGCTATAATTAAACTATACAACATCAACTACTATCTCAATTTCATCATTTGAACTCAAACCCTTCACTTACGGTTTCATAGAAACATTTAAAGTCTTACCCTAAATCTGAAATTAGAGGGTTGGAAGATGAATTTATTACCCTAGTTCATCAATTGAAGCTTAAATAAAGTTATCCCTTCAAAAGTCGAACCATACGACTTAAGTGTGTGTTTTTCGCACCTGGGGGTGTGTTTGGGTTTCGAATAGAATCATTCAAAAATCATATTTTGTTGGTTAGAACATGCCCACGTCATGAGCCTATCTTGCTCACGTTGTGAGTACTGGCAATAAGCAAAGTATGTTGCTGATTTCGTTCAGGCTTTAGGCAGCTTTTGTCCAAATTTCAGATGTGCTTATCTTCGTCGTTTCTTATCCATTTTTGAGGATCTTTATATCCATGCGAGGGTGGAAACATAATATACATGTTTGTTTAGTCGTATCTAATTGAATTAATACATATCTTAATCTATTAAGTCACGAAGTTGGCCTAAAAAGCATAACAATATCAATTTTACCCTTTTGGCCAAAAATGCATTTCTCATGCATTATTTCTCTAGAACTCACTCAAATAACCTCTTATAGTGACTTAAAATTGTTTTGACCATCTCCATGAAGTTAAAACTTCGTATTCTCATCTTTTTCTCATAAATGACCAAATTGCCTTTTTTGGTCAGTATTTGACTAAAAGTCAATCTTTCTAAATTTTGGGTTATTACAATTTACTAGTAATCCTAGTACTCATAACTAGAAATCAATAAGGATAGTGTTGAAGTATCTTAAGAAAACCACGGATCATGGTTTTGGTGGGTTACGAGCCTAGTTAAGGACCAAATCGGGACAACGAAAGCAATAACTTTTTTGATATATAGACTCGTAATTTCAACATCTAACTTGTAAGGTCACACCTTATGAACTGATGAGTCATACACTCTATACGCTGATCGCCAGTGCTAGTGCCAACATTAGCATCAACGCCAATGTCTCAAGTCTTATTAGCATCAGTGTGTATATAGTAATCTAATTTAATCTTTGTATATTAGGTAACTATATATATATATATATATATATATATATATATATATATATATATATATATATATATATATATATATAGCAGATCCAATATCTTGGTGACAAAGATCGGTTCTTAGTACAGATTAGAGACAATCCCTTGATTAAAGGGATATACTAGTATAGTTTACTATATATTCAACAGTAGGGTGAAACCATAATGTTAATGTCTTGGTGACTGTCTTTGTGACAACCCGTTTTCTTGGTGAAAACAAGTTCCTTTTCTTGGTGAAAGACAATTCGGCGAATAGTTTATATTTGTTACTTTTTCTGTTCTTTATTTGCTTAGTTCATTCGTTCTTGTTTATTATACTTAAAGTGTATCCAATCAATAAAAACCTTCAATTGGTATTAGAGCGAGTTTTTGATACACTCAAGTAATCATGTCGACTTCCTACAATCCCAAATCTTTTGGTCTCAACAAGATTCCTCCCATCGATGAGCACAACTTTGCCATATGGAAAACTAAGGCCATGATTATTCTTGAAATCATGGCTTTTGAGATGCTTAAAATTGTTGAAAAAGGTCCCCACATTACTATGTATTAAACTATGGTCAACAATGCTCCCATTGGTGAAGCAAAAACCAGAGACTAGTTATGACGACGATAACAAGAAACTGATTAGTCTTGATGTAAAAGCTAGAGCAACGATAGGAAACTCCCTTCCATATCACATGTATCATCTTGCATAAAGTTGTGATTTGGTTCAAGAGATGATGGATACGCTGACAGTGGCTTATGAAGGCACTGTGGAAGTTCAAGTCTCTACGCTCAACAACCTCAATCAGAGTTACAAGCATTTCTTCTCTCAACAAGGTGTGTCACTAACCTAAACTTTTAACATGTTTAACTATTTGGTAAATGATATGCGTAGGTTGGGAACTGTTAAGCATTCTTCTCAGTTAGTTCTAAAGTTCCTGGACTCTATTGGGAAAAGCTAGGAACATCACGTTGATGTCTTTAAGAACCGTGAGAATATTTATGACATGGATCTGGACTCCTTATTTGGGAATCTGAAAAATTACAAAGAGACCAAAGCTCTTCATAAAGATATCATGAAGGACACAAACAAGGAAAATTCTATAGCCTTGGTTTCTCTAAAGGAATCAAAGAAGCTCATCCACGAATCAGATGACTCTGATCAGGGTGAAGAGAGTGGTGAAGAAATCACTGATGAACTTATTGCCAACACTTCACTTATTGTCAAATGATATGAAGAAAGCAAACCAAATGGGGTTCGAGGAGCTCAGTTTAACGGAGGCAGTTCAACTAAGAGAACCATTTCAAAGAAGAAAAACTCAAGTAACTGTTATAACTCTGGATGTCCTAACCATTTTTCTAGGAACTGCAAAGAGAAGAAAGAAGATCAAAGTTCTGAGAACTATGAAGTGTTGTACAAGAAGTTGTTACCTCATATGAAGAAGGAGAACATCTCTCTTCCAAAGGCTTTCATTGCAAAACAAGAGGACCGTGAAGAATGGGTGGAAGAAGAGGATACATCTAAAGATGAGGGTCTGAATGTTAAGGGTATTATATCTCTTATCAATGATTCTCCTGATGGTAATCTCAACATTTTTTATGTTGATACCTCTCAAGCTGTCCAAGGGTTGAGTCAAAATCTAGAACATACTTGGTTCCTTAAAAGTGGGTGCTCTAGACACATGACTGGTCTCAAGTCCCCCTTAATAGACTTTATGGAGAAATTTGGTCTAATTTTAGTTTTTAGCGACAACAATGAAGAAGCTGTCATGGCTGTTGGAACATTTGAGTGCAAGGCGTGCAAGATGAAGGAGGTCTTCTATGTCAAGGGTCAAAAAAGCCATCTTACCTCCATCAGTCAACTTTGTGACTCTAGTTATAAGGTTCTCTTTGATTCTTATGAGGGAAAGGTTCTTGAATCTAAGAACAAAATTATGCTCACTGTACTCAGGGACAACAACATATATATGCTTTGATTTTATTTGTTTAGACAATGCTATTTTATGTTTTTAGTTTTGTTTATGCTTTGCTACTTTAAAAATTCTAAAATTAAGCTGCTACAGTTTTATTTGTAACGCCCGTAGATTCGGGCTAGCCAATTTAGAGGTAATAGGGGTCAAAAACGACTTTTCGACAAAAGATTATTTAGAATAAATAATCTTAACCAAGTTGTAGAATATGTCACAAGTTTTCCGTACATATAATGAGCGTCGAAATCCGAGTTATAACGAAGAAGTTATGACCCGTCGAAGTTTCGCGACGGAACCGACACGGCACCGGGAAGCGTAAATTGTGAATTTATGATAGAGCGAGATTTAGCCTTAGTGATCTAAACAAAACTCATAGAATACGTTAAACTGAGAGCGTCCATAAAAAGAAAGCCAAAATATGACTTTGTATGAGGAAGTTATTAATTTTCTAATATTTGGCTTAGTAATGCACGACCCGAAACTCGATTTTTAGTTCGAGCGTTTTTTGGCTTACGCGACTAAATGAGAGTTGAAGATCTCATTAATAGGAACTCAACGATAAAAAGATAGATGAAAACGGATTTCGTATGAAGGAGTTACGAATTCTTCGCGGTCATTTAGCAGTCTAAACTCCTCCTACTGTTAAATTTGAGATCGGTCAAGAGTTAGCCAACAGAGTCTAAATGAAAGTTGTAGATCTTGTTTTTACCTATGCGTGGATATAAAGAATGTCAAAAACGGAGCTCATATACGAGAGTTATGATTTTTCTAAGTTTGAAGGCTGATACGCGATAGGGGGTGACATGACACCACCAGAATTGGACACGTGGCACCACCAGAAGGCTGCCACATGCCCTAACTCGGCGAGTAGGTCCTCCTACTCAGCGAGTCCATCAGTCAGCACCCCTATAAATAGAGGTGCATGGTTCCCTCATTTCCTCACCCCTCAACCCTCTTCTTTCTATATCTATACTCTCTCTCTAAGCTCCCTAATCCCCCTAAAAGCCTAGGTAAACCCCTAGAACCCGAAGGAAGCCCCGAGGCTCCCTGAGTCCCGAGAAAAGAGCCTTTCGGCTCGGGAACGGTTCTCCAGTGAAGCCCGGTTTTCGAGAAAACCCGCTGTAAGTGAGATACACCTAACCTATCTTTAGTATAGCTTATGTTTCATTATAGTAATGTTATTAGGTTCTTAAAATAATTATTTGGGCTATTATTATGAGTTATATAAGTATCGTTTAACGCTTATATAATAGTAATAATAGTCAGACTATTAATATGTCATGGTTATCGTTAGACTAAACCCTAGTGGTATTGATACTAGGTTTTATCGAAGGAAAAATTGTTTTGAGAGTATCGAAGCGATGTCCGAGTGCTGAGTCACCACCTTTCAAGTGAGTGCATAGTCCCTTTCATGAACATGATGTTAATACAAGTATTAATTAATGTATTAAGTATCTGTTAAGGAGTTTGTATGTGAGCGCATAGTCCCTTTCATGAACATGATTTTAATACAAGTATTAATTAATGTATTAAGTATCTGTTAAGGAGTTTATATGTGAGCGCATAGTCCCTTTCATGAACATGATTTTAATACAAGTATTAATTAATGTATTAAGTATTTGTTAAGGAGTTTATATTTGAGTGCATAGTCCCTTTCATGAACATGATTTTAATACAAGTATTAATTAATGTATTAAGTATCTATTAAGGAGTTTATATGTGAGTGCATAGTCCCTTTCATGAACATGATTTTAATACAAGTATTGATTGAAGTATTAATTATATGTTTATGTGCGAGTTAATTAATTTTGCCTGAAATACGTGTTAAAGAACATACCTGATTGTATATGATAATTTAGGATAAAGAGTAGACCTAAATTAATTATGAGGAATATTGGGTAGTATTTTCTTACGAGTACAAGTGAGTTATACTCAGAGAATAGAACTTTAGTATATGTCATTAATCCGGGAGCATGGATTAGACACAGTCATTGTCCCTAGTTCGAGAGTATGGATTGGACATAGTCAACTGTCATTAATTCGAGGGTATGGATTAAGAGATAGTCAGTTGTTCTTAGTCCGGGAGTATGGATTAAGACATAGTCATCCGTTCTTAGTCCGGGAGTATGGATTAAGACATGGTCATTCGTCCCTAGTTCGAGAGTATGGATTAGACATTCATCCCTAGTCTGAGAGTATGGATTAGGTAAAGCCGTTCATTTCTAATCCGGGAGTATGGATTAGGTAAAATGGTTAATCTTAGGTTTGAGAGTATGGATAGTCTCATTGTGATGATCGACGGGGTGGGATAAGAGTTGCTTACACATGCATGGTGAAATTGTATGTTTTGTGAGTTCTAAATTATATATATATATATATGATATAACATTGTGGGATTGAAATCCCTATGTACTCACCAGGTTTCCTAACCCGACCCACTCAGTTTATTTATATCACAGGTGTCGATATGAAGTGACATTACACTGAGAGATTAAGGAGATATAGATCACTAGTGTAAATGAATGTACGTTCTGTTTATGCTTATGTTTTTGTATTGACGATGACATCCCAAACATTTTAAAATGAATAAAATACGTTTCTTCGAAAATGTTTTAATAACATATTTATCGTGTTTTCTGGGAATGAATTCCGCATCATTTTTATGAAAAGAAGTACTCTGATTTTTACAAAGCATAAACAAAATCGGTATTTTTTGGCCGTGGAAATTGGGGATGTCACAGTTGGTATTAGAGCATTAGTTTAACCGAACTTGGAATATGGATTTATTTCTAGACTTAAACTTAGAATGATAAGCAATGATTGTGAGGAGTGAGTCTAGTAGATTTAGGTAATACACCCGAATAGACACAAGCACTAGCTTATTTTAGGAATGATGCCTAAATTACTTTTATGTGCTAGATGATTTGTTATGCTTTATGCTATAGTTTGATCGGATCTATGGTCTGTTGCCGACCGGATCTGGAAACCTTATGTGTTTAGGATTCTAAGCGTTTGACTACGATATTAGAACTAGCATATAAACGTTTCGGAGTGATAAGGATGATTTAAACGTTAATCCTAAATAAAGATCTAGATTCACCTTATTCGGTGTATAGATCAAGATGGCAAGGACCCGTAGCGGAAACGTGAATGCAAATGGGAACCGAAACCAACCCCCAGTGATTGAGCAAATACCGGTTGTGGTAGCCTCATCTGAGCCAATAACAATGGCTGGAGTGCAAGTGATGATCCATGCGATGTTGGATCGTCAAATGGAGGAAACCAGTCGTTTGCTCCAGCAAAATTGAGAGGAAGAGACCATACAGATCGAACAGCCCCAGTTGAATGAAGGGCAGACTGAGGAGGGAAACTACAGTGGGACTGTTGGTGAAGCCAACCCACCGATAGTTAGGAAAAACCACCAGGACGGAGGAAATGAAGGACGTGGATGCAAATACAAGGATTTCATGGCATCCAAACCACCGAGTCTATCTGGAAGCCCGACGTCGGTGGAAGTCATGAATTGGATCTCTGAGATGGAGACGATGTTTGAGAGTTGCGAGTGTAGCAACAGGCAGAAGACCGCTCTTGCGGTTCCTCTATTGAAATCTGGAGTACTAAGCTGGTGGAAGCTACTGGCTGATTCAATGCCCAAAGGTGAAGCAAGCAAGATATCGTGGGAGGATTTTCTAGTGCAGTTGAAGATGCAATACTGCTCTGAGCAGGATCTTCTGGAGATCAACAATGAATTCTAGAATTTGAAGAAGGGAAGAATGAGCGTTACTAAATACGCTGCAAGCTTTACTGAGAAAATGAAGCTTGTTCCTCACCTCGTCCCAACTGAACTATCCAAGGTTAACAAGTTTGCCCTCGGATTACCAGCGGACTTTGATCCAATGGTCAAGCAAAATAACACTTTGAAAGCTGCCATCTGGGCTGCTAAAATTGTGGAGACCCAGATACGAGAGAAGGGTCTGGAGAGAGCGGAGGTGGGAGAGAAAAGGAAATTTGAAGGATCTTAAAGGTCCGACGAGAAGAGAAAATTCTCGAAGTCTGGTTCAAAGAAGTTCGAAGAAGGAACGCAATGGTGTGACAAGTGCAGAAGAAAGCACATCGGGAAATGGTCTAAAGAGATGACCTGCTTTAAATGCGGGAAGACTGGTCATTACGCCAGCGAATGCACAAACAAGAGAGAAGTCTGCTTTAAGTGTGGCGATGAGGGACACTTCAAGCAATCTTGCCCAAAGAGAGAAGGGGTTACAAAGATAAATGTGCCGCCAAAGCCAAAGGCAAGAGCATTTCAGATGATCCTTGACGAAGCAGATGACAATGCAAGGATTCAAGAGTGAAGGCTTGACATCCAAAGATCGAGTTATGAAGTAGTCGTGTAGATAGTACCTCATAATGTAGCCTGTTAGAGGCATAGTCTAGGGTGAACTTGAACACCTATGTAACCATTTCAAGGAATAATATAAAACCTTGTTTTTGATATTTGATGTGTTAAGTTGTTATGTGATTTTCTTGTATGGTGACTTAGGAAACTGCGGGACAATACTTGGGACGAGTATGAGTAGGTGTGAAAGGTAGTAGAGGCCTATACTACCGAAAGCACAGGACTCACACTTGGATCAGGGAAGGGCACAAGGTTACCAAGAAGCTAGTAATTGATACTGTTTTATTCAAGTAGGTCATTTCCATGGTTTTAGTAATGACTAAGAGATGATTGTTATTCCGACCCTAGCGGTCATATCAAATTGAGTTCGACTACGATAAGTATGTTAAATAGTTCAGAGAACCAAGTCCGATGTAGCATCTGACTTAAGCTAAAAGCTTGAAGTAAAAGACAAATCAAAGCGATCAGCAAAGGTATCACAATAGTTGCTTGTAGCTAGAAAGGCTACCTTTTAAGATGTGATTAGAACATGAAGGAAGGTATAGCCTGTTCTAGAAGACTCTAAAAGACCTAAGTCTAAGTGTTGCAACATACGATGATAGGTCATTAGAATATGACACATCGATCCATGATAGTAATTAAAGAACTTATCTTAAGTTCGTATCTAGTAAATATTGAGATCGTGACATGAAGATCATGACTGAAAGTCTAACGTGAGATAGAGAGCGGGTCCAAGATCGGGCACCGCCTGTGGTCAGGAAGTCTTAGAGTTAGATACTCGTTCGAAGAAACATCAAAGTTACGGTAATTACTTAGGATGAAGAGATAGAATATGGAGTCATCATGCGAGCCCTATTTCGTTGATGATTCCGGGACGTAATCATCCTAAGGGGGAGATAATTGTAATGCCCGTAGATCCAGGCTAGTCAATTTAGAGGTAATAGGGGTCGAAAACGACTTTTTGACAAAAGATTATTTAGAATAAATAATCTTAAACAAGTTGTAGAATATTTCACAAGGTTTACGTACATATAAAGAGCGTCGAAATCCGAGTTATAACGAAGAAGTTATGACCCGTCGAAGTTTCGCGACGGAACCAGCACGACATCGAGAAGCGTAAATAGTGAATTTACGATAGAGTGAGATTTAGCCTTAGCGATCTAAACGAAACTCGTAGAATACGTTAAACTGAGAGCGTCCATAAAAAGAACGCCAAAATCTGACTTTGTATGAGGAAGTTATTAATTTTCTAAGATTTGGCTTAGTAATGCACGACCCGAAACTCGATTTTTAGTTCGAGCGTTTTTTTGGCTTACGCGACTAAATGAGAGTTGAAGATCTCATTAATAGGAACTCAACGATAAAAAGATAGACGAAAATGGATTTCGTATGAAGGACTTACGAATTCTTCGCGGTCATTTAGCAGTCTAAACTCCTCCTACTGTTAAATTTGAGATCGGTCGAGAGTTAGCCGACGGAGTCTAAATGAAAGTTGTAGAACCTGTTTTTACCTACGCGTGGATGTAAAGAACGTCGAAAACGGAGCTCATATGTGAGAGCTATGATTTTTCTAAGTTTGAAGGCTGATACGCGATAGGGGGTGACGTGGCACCACCAGAATTGGACACGTGGCACCACCAGAAGGCTGCCACATGCCCCAACTCGGTGAGTAGGTCCTCCTACTCGGCGAGTCCATCAGTCAGCACCCCTATAAATAGAGGTGCCGGGTTCCCTCATTTCCTCACCCCTCAACCCTCTTCTTTCTCTATCTATACTCTCTCTCTAAGCTCCTTAACCCCCCTAAAAGCCTAGGTAAACCCCCTAGCACCCAAAGGAAGCCCCGAGGCTCCCGGAGTCCCGAGAAAAGAGCCTTTCAGCTCGGGAACGGTTCTCCAGTGAAGCTTGATTTTCGAGAAAACCCGTTGTAAGTGAGATACACCTAACCAATCTTTAGTATAGCTTATGTTTCATTATAGTAATGTTATTAGGTCCTTAAAATAATTATTTGGGTTATTATTATGAGTTATATAAGTATCGTTTAACGCTTATATAATAGTAATAATAGTTAGACTATTAATATGTCATGGTTATCGTTAGACTAAACCCTAGTGGTATTGATACTAGGTTTTATTGAAGGAAAATTGTTTTGAGAGTATCGAAGCGATGTCCGAGTGCTGAGTCACCACCTTTCAAGTGAGTGCATAGTCCCTTTCATGATCATGATGTTAATACAAGTATTAATTAATGTATTAAGTATCTGTTAAGGAGTTTGTATGTGAGCGCATAGTCCCTTTCATGAACATGATTTTAATACAAGTATTAATTAATGTATTAAGTATCTGTTAAGGAGTTTATATGTGAGTGCATAGTCCCTTTCATGAACATGATTTTAATACAAGTATTAATTAATGTATTAAGTATCTGTTAAGGAGTTTATATATGAGTGCATAGTCCCTTTCATGAACATGATTTTAATACAAGTATTAATTAATGTATTAAGTATCTATTAAGGAGTTTATATGTGAGTGCATAGTCCCTTTCATGAACATGATTTTAATACAAGTATTGATTGAAGTATTAATTATATGTTTATGTGCGAGTTAACTGATGTTGCCTAAAATACGTGTTAAAGAACATACCTGATTATATATGATAATTTAGGATAAAGAGTAGACCTAAATTAATTATGAGGAATATTGGGTAGTATTTTCTTACGAGTACAAGTGAGTTATACTAAGAGAATAGAACTTTAGTATATGTCATTAATCCGGGAGCATGGATTAGACACAGTCATTGTCCCTAGTTCGAGAGTATGGATTGGACATAGTCAATTGTCATTAATTCGAGGGTATGGATTAAGACATAGTCAGTTGTTCTTAGTCCGGGAGTATGGATTAAGACATAGTCATCCGTTCTTAGTCCGGGAGTATGGATTAAGACATAGTCATTCGTCCCTAGTCCGAGAGTATGGATTAGACATTCATCCCTATTCTAAGAGTATGGATTAGGTAAACTTGTTCATTTCTAATCCGGGAGTATGGATTAGGTAAAACGGTTAACCTTAGGTTTGAGAGTATGGATAGTCTCGTTGTGATGATCGACGGGGTGGGATAAGAGTTGCTTACACATACATGGTGAAATTGTATGTTTTGTGTGTTCTAAATTATATATATGATATAACATTGTGGGATTGAAATCCTTTTGTACTCACCAGGTTTCCCAACCTGACCCACTCAGTTTATTTATATCACAGGTGTCGATATGAAGTGACATTACACTGAGAGATTAAGGAGATATAGATCACTAGTGTAAATCAATGTAAGTTCTGTTTATGCTTATGTTTTTGTATTGACGATGACATCTCAAACACTTTAAAATGAATAAAATACGTTTCTTCGAAAATGTTTTGATAACGTATTTATCGTGTTTTCTGGGAACAAATTCCGCAACATTTTTATGAAAAGAAGTACTCTGATTTTTACAAAGCATAAACAAAATCGGTCTTTTATGGCCGTGGAAAATGGGGATGTCACATTATTTTACCTTGATTTTGTGCTTCAAAAATTCCTTTTAACTTTTATTTTACCAAAGAAGTATACATTGTATAGATAGTGACACGAACTAATTTCTCCCTTTGAAGAGGATCATCATATCATTCCTTCAGTGCAACATCTTCAGACAAGAGTTAGTTGAAAATGGATTTGCATCTTTTCTTTAGCACCAACGACTTTGTCCCTGAAACTGGTGCTCATGCTAATTGACATGTTGCATCCTGTTGATGAGACCAGATTGGAGATAATTGTACCAGAATGTGTTCTTCTGGGCACATATATCTTCCTTCTTGAACAACATATATCTGTTGGAATGGAATGAAACGAATTTAGGTAATATATCACGTCTAATTTGCATAGACTCATTACCGCAACACCCCTTCCCCACTGGAATCTAGTGACCTTTTCAATAAGATAGTGGTCCCCTTCTCTTCCTTAACAAATCAAAAGGAATAGAACCTTCAAGTTTTTCTTGGTGAATTTTATAACTCGAAGGTTACAAAGATTAGATCCATTTAGCTTGTTAGTTACAAAGACCGGTTCATGCTCTTCTCTTGTTCTTAGTGAACATGAAGCTTGGAATTAATCTGCAATACTTCAACGATTAAAGGTATTTTCTCTTTGGCTTTATGAATTGTGTTTTAGTTTCATACATTTGATCTTGCTTGCTTGTTCTTTTATAGACAATGCCAAAGGACGTACTTCTCAGAAAAAGGAAGTTCATTTATGACACTTTAATTCAAAAGATTGGATGAACCGGGTCTTTAACTTATTTTTGAAAAAGCTACAAAAATATTGATTTTAGAATATTTCCTTGTTTGACTAACTCTTTTGTTTGTATTCTTATATTATTTACTATCTTATCTTGTACCATTTTTAAAAAGATTTGACAGTGGCATTTCATAATCCAAGTATGTAATTCTTGATAAATAATTGTCCCTAGAAGCTTGTTTTTGTATGTACCTAAATCTCTCTAAGTATCTCATCAGTGAGACCATCTGCTGAGATGACATTGAGTCACCTACTCAATCAGATTGTCCAACATCGTCTAAATTTTCTAAGTGAGATTTCTTGGTCCAAATAAAAAACTATAGAAAGGCTTGGGTGTTTATTTGTAGTTAACAATCTTACCTGACTCTTTTCCCTGGAAGGATGCTTTCCGTATGCATCAAGGGTCATGTACTGCTGAAACATTGGTCATAACCCAATGGCTTACCCTCATTGCATAGTCATCAGCCTAAGAGTTACTTGTCTGGTCCTTAATTGACAAAGGGTATTCATGTACTTGACCTCCTAGTCTAATGTATGACATGGTACCACTACGAATTAATGGAAGATCTATGATTCTAGACTACAACTAAGTCTATGATGTAAGGATTGAACCACTTCTTGCTGATGGGTTATCATTGTCGATGATTCACGCTGATTCCACCTCTGTGTGACTAAAACAATCCATTCTCTCCTTATTTTCTTCTCAATAAAACTTTATGATTCACTGTGATATACCACACATTAATAAAAGTTTGAAACTCTATGTTGATGGTTAGCTTATGTATCGTAGACTATCACATGCACCAACCCCTTCTTACCCTTATATTCTTCTTTAAAGCTTTATGATTTAGTGTAGCATACCATACTCTGATGAGAGCTTGAAAAATATATGTCGATGGTTAAGCTAAAACACCACATCTTATCACACGCATCATACCACTCTTTCCCTTTTCTTCTAATAAAAATGATTAATGAGTCACAATATGAAACCACAAGCTGCTGAAATCTCGCAATACTATATTAGTGAATGGTAGTTCAAAACTTATGGTACTTTTTCTTTTAACATTTCAACAAAACTTATGGTACTTTTGTGACACTTTTTGTGTCATTCCTAGTTTATTTTTTTCTCTTTTGAACAAAGATCTCTCAAAAATAAAAGTTATTCTTTATTTCATATTTTCTATTCCCAGTCTATTACATTACCTCTTTACATAGAACCAAGACCTCATTGGACCTAGACTCCACTTCTAATGAATTCAGAGTTTTTTTTCTTATGAAATAGAGCAATAATGGTTTGTTTCGTCATAATGGACAACGAACTGGTTTCCTTGCTTCTGAATAAGGCGAACTACCCTCCATTTATCATTGCACCAAGTATTTACTATGCCTCCCTTTGTGAATGTGACCAGCACCTTTGGTGGATAGGTCTTTAGTTGATCCAAAGATGTTTCCTTGTTAAGAAACACCCATTGTCTACTTACCGGTGTTTCATACTACAATATGTATCGAAGCCCACACACACATGACACAATCACTAAGTAGTATTATTCTTTAAATCCAACTTTGTTTATTATCACCTCAACACGATCACCAATCTGAAAAACTATACTTTATTTTCCGATACTTGGAGAATCTGGACGAGCCAATTAGTGCAATATGTCAAATGTCAAATACTTCCTTTTATAGAGGATGAAAGGGAAATGTTATTTTGTGTTTTCAAGAACATTTTTAATGATTCACTTTTGTTTATATAATTATAGGAAAAGTCCAAGCTAAACTTCTCGAAAAATGTCTTTTCACTTAAACTGTTTTTCCTGACTAGCTCATCTTTCTAGAATAATATATCACTCGTGCTGTGTGCATCGAATTGGTGGTAATCTTACAAGATATAGTCTGCAACTTTTACAATTCAATGTCCCTGGAATCATGTTGTCACATGTGTCCCATACGAAATAGTACTTAGCAGCCCAAGCATACGCTGACTCTACTAAGCTAGCTACTTATGTTGTATGTATGAGTACTGTCTACACTTCATCTCGTGAGAAAGTCTCAAACTCTTTAAAAAAATATAAGGCACATGTGAAATTGTTTGTGTATGACCTTAGACTTAGAAACGTAGTAACATGATGCCTTATGTGACTAATGTCTCTTTATCTTCTTAATCAGTTGAACACAACCCCATGAGATCAAGCTAATAACAAAGTCTATAGCTTGCTCCAATTTATTTTCCAGGTCCATATTGGTAAGGGTTAATGTTTATTGCTTAAAAATGTATTTCAATCATGTTGATTACACATATAGAAAGGATCTTGCATCTACAACAACAACAAGTATTGTCATTAATTCAAAAAATTTGTGTGCTACTTACTTCATCCTATCTAAATGGAGAAATCAAGGGTTCGAACAATTTGGCCTTTTTGTTCACTCATGTTCCTTCGTTATGCCTTGAGAGATATTCTAAGTGTTCTGGTTGTTGATATTGTGTCTGAGTGTAACATCCCAAAAATTACAATACATTTAAACTTTTAATAAACTCATTTTTTTAATATAAAATCCCATTTATTTCATTACATAACTAAAAGTCATTAAATTTAATTGAAATCTTCCATAACAAAGAATTCAATTATGTTTCATCAGCCAATAATCAAACAAACAGAAATGGTCTATAAAGTTCTACATTTGTAACTAATCATTAAGTAGCACCATGTGTATAGTCAAGCTATGCCTTCCCCTTACTAGTATATGCAATTCTTGAAACAGTAATTGTAAGAGGAAAACGATAAGCACGAAGCTTAGTGAATTCCAACACAACATCATACATTAGTATACATAATTTACACCTACCATATTGGTAAAACATACATGACAATGATTTGTAATCCAAACATACCATACAGGTAAACATCCAATACAATACTACACATGTAAGTATAAGAAGACATCACTAGACGAGCATCCACTAAAGACTCGACATTTCTTCCTTCAATCTATTGACTCAACATATTTTCCTTTAGTCCATTAACTCGACATATCTACCTTCAGTCAACCAGCTCAACATTGCTGCCTTCAGCCTACTAGCTCGACATTACTTCCTTCGGCCTAATATACCACACACTATCAATAAATTCTATAAAACCTACTACTATACACATATATCCTATAATAACACATAAGAAAAAGCAAAGGATATATAACATCAATATCATGTAGTGAGGAACTCACCTTGAAACACAATGTAGATTCCAATGACACCCTGAGAAATCCTAAAATTTTAGTACAAACTCCTATAAATAGCGCTTAATAGTGTTAATAGCTAAACCTTAGCCCTCAATATGTATTTAAGTTATTTCGTATATTTTTACATATTATTACTCAAAACAAAAGTATATTCAAGACCTGTTCCCCCTTCTTATACCTATTTAATCTGGAATATTATTTTATATTCATAAATTTTAGTTCAATACCTTCGAGAGATATATTACGTTAGTCCTAATTATTTTTCTATGATTTACTATGAATTTTACAAAACAGCCTAGTCATGTAGCTAATTTCGGACTAGTAAGTGAAAATGATGATTTTCACTCTAGTTAGAACCAACATTAGGTCAAGGAAAAAATCATGGACGTACTAGATTCACAACCTAAACGTTTAGAGTTGACTTCTCCTAAATCCAAGATCCCATGATTTTTCTATAATTGTTACAACATGTGAAAAAAATAGGGAATTATCATATGAAATCATGGCTTTGCCTTTTGGGTTAATTTGGCATCTAAACCCATTAAGTCATTAGGAAAACGACCCCATATCTAGAAATTTAAGACTTAACAATAATTATGAGATTTGATGAGATAATGGATATTTGATATTCAAAATCATAGCACAAAGTATATTGCCCTAAAATGAGAAATGTCAAACTAGGGTTTTCGGGTTCTTCTCTTAGCTCATAAAGTTATAGAGAGACAACATACTGGAGTACATTTTGATATAACTAATATGGGAAAAAGTACTTACCTAGGCTGAGCGAGATTAAATATTTCATGCAAAAACCTTGTGTCAAAACAATCCTCTTTTTCTTTGTTTTATTTTTCCTGCCTAATATCCCCTTTTCACTTCTTTTCCTTTGATTTAGCTGTATTAGTAGCTGATGATTCCTTTTTTTAAAATCACTTATTTTGGTTTTTTTACCCCATATTGTAGGGTGGACCTCGAAAGATATGACAGATCTCCCTCCAAGCCATACATACGACTTTCATCAAATACGGCTTTCCACAGAATTCTATATGTATCTATGAGATCGAGTATGGGATTATGTTTACTCACTTTAAATTGAGTGTCTGTTTCCCTCCTGTTCCTGCTAGGATCGGAAATCCTGTATTTTACATATCCATACGATTGAGTCCTTGGGTTTTCGAAATAGTGTAAAAAGAAGTGCTTCAAATCATTGCTATTTGACTTGGATATGTTATAAAAAGTCGAGGTATTTCGAATTGTTTGTTGACACAGACAAAGTCAGGGAAAACCTGTGAAAATTTTTCAATATTGAACCTTGGACGTATAATAGTTCCAAATCGAATCTCTTTAGAAAGAAGATCTTTTGTCTCATGGTAGCCTGCTCCAGTCCCTTTACGAAACTTTCGTTATTAGGTTAGACATACACTTCACATGTTTCTAGCGATTCCCGTGGGTTATTTTCTCAACGAATAAGTAATTCTAGGAATGAAATCTTGATTTAATTCGAAAAAGCAAAGAACAAGTCCAAGACAATAAAATATGAAAAATTTTGATTTTTCATATTTCGAATATTAAACAAAAGGATTCGCAAATAAAAGTGCTAATGCTACAACCAGTCCATAAATGGTTAAAGCTTCCATAAAAGCTAGACTAAGCAATAAAATACCTCGTATTTTTCCCTCCGCCTCTAGCTGTCTCGCGATACCTTCTACAGCTTGACCCATAGCAGTACCTTGACCAACTCCAGGTCCAATAGAAGCAAGCTATAGGATCAGCCTCACACTTCAATCCAACATCTTTGCTCAACATCTTCTGCCGATTGTCAGCCTGTTCAGCTGACATCTGGATAAGTTGTCTCTCTCGTTGTCCCTTTGGATATTTTCTATACTATTTTACTCTACAAAATTCATAAATGTAGCGTTACTTACTAAGTACAAAATAATATAGGGGTATTTCAAAAATCACAACTCTAAATCCATCATATCACTCATTATATGACCTGCAGATTCTAACTTCGAAAAATCAAACATATTCCTCCCTTTTGCCTCTCTGTTTCACTCATACTCTTGAAAAGAATTAGAAGGAAGATTACATACCTTAAAGGTGCTTTAATGGCAACAATATTTGGTCTCTTCTTCCTCCTGTTCTCTTCTTGCTCTCGGTTCCTTTCTCGATTGGCTGCATTCACGCAGACAACTTAGTTTAGGCTTCTAGGTTATTGGTTATATGTTTGGAGTTTAAGGGACCAAAGAAGGCCAATTAGCATGCATATGGATTCTAAATCCCCCAATAATAACCCATCTATGCATAATTCTGAATTTTACAAGAACGACCCCTAAAATCCTCATAATGACAAAACAACTTGCATAACCTAAAAATATTACATTATAAGGTTTCTAACATGACCCTATTAGTCTCCCCTCTTAAAATATGATTATAATTCCTTCAAATACTCATTCCTATTATTATTATTATTATTATTATTATTATTATTATTATTATTATTATTTGTTTATTTATTTTTTGTATTTATACTTATTTTCTACTACTAAATAGTAAGCTGAAAACGAGGTGGTATAGTGAGTTTTGGTATTCCTTCAACCATGATAAATAGTATGATTCAACAATTGATACTTTTTAGAATGGAAATCATTCATTTACCTTCTCAAATGATCTATTACAATGATGCTTACGTCTTCTAGTGTATGAATCATTCTCTCATATGACCTCTTAAGACATGTGCAAATCCATCTTACAAAGGATAGGGTACAATATTTCTGTTCAAAGGACTTGTAATGGTTCAAGGAATTTTCTTTGTCAAATTCTTCCCATAGGTTGGAAATTCTTAACTGGTGTGATTTGAAAATATCTTTGTTACAAAACTGGTAGTCTGCATCAATTGAACATGTTTGAGTTGTTTGTTATTTATGTAATGGTCAAGAGCATGAACTACAATTATGCACAAATTATTTTAGATCAAATGTTTTATTTGATTGCATTGAGCAAAAGACCAAACTATATTTCTTACCCATGATTCCTTGTTATGGTGATAAAATAATCCATAAGTGTTGCAACTCACTATGGTTTGAGTCTAGCTCATCCACTAGTTTGAATGCTTTCCTCTAAAATCTACAAGTCTACTCATAAATATGATGACATAAATCTATATCCATGGATGTTATGTTGGGTAAAAAAATACATGCATTGCTCTTCTTATACCTAACATTACTACTACTCAACCCTTAATCCATGATCCTCCTTTCCTTAAAGAAGAGTTTGAAGATGACACTGCTAGTGAAGAGGATGCCTAATCAGATCAATTATCTTGTGACAGTACTGAGGATGAAATGGAAACTGATAGTGTTTGTGGTAGTGGAGACACTGGAAGTTTTCATAATAGAGATGAAGAAAGTGACCATGTTGATGCAAGTATTCTTAATGTTGATGACACTAATAAAGATGAAGGTGATCATGTTGCAGCTCATAATCATGTTTCTCCTCTTAAAGTCAACACTACATATGTTCTTTCCTTTTTTCACTATAGGTAAGCCTATTGATCCCAAATCCTCTCATTCTCGCCATTCTTTGCACCAACTTGAGGGTATGGATGTCACTTCACTAGTGAGTCCTATCCCACCCTCACCTACTATCGCTAATAGACCAACATATACTCCTAGTCAACATTTTCCACCTCACAACCAAGATCCACCAATTATTTCCACTGATGCTCCAACCTCATTCTCTTATATTCTTTAAGCCATTAATACACTAGTTGATTATGCTCAAGCCTTTTCAACTCATCTTGATAAATTAGAATAAAATGATAAGGAAATAAAACATGCTATCATTCCCTCACAATATTATGTTTTTTTTCATCCTCCATTACACCACCACCTATTCCATCACCCTCCAACCCACTTCCTCCTACATATCCTGCACCTTAACAACCACCACCACCATCCCATCCTTCCTTACTCTCTTCATATATAACTTATTCCTCCACTTAAATTGTTATTGATGATGTCAAATAAGGGAAGAACTAATTTGAGGGGGAGGATACTTATATTTTATATGATATGAAAGGGTTTAAAGAATTTTCTTTTCTTCAAGACTCTATAAATGTTGTTCCATTTAGTATGCTCTTTCCTGAATCAGAGGATCATATTGAGGGGAAGGATGTTATGGTTTTGGGTAGCATCCAGAAGTTCATATTGTTGATTCTTTAATTTTAGATGATATGAAGCCCATCTTAGTTTTACTGTCAAAGAAAAGACCCACTAATTCTCAAGCTGGCCGCGGTTCCAAAAAGAAGAAGAATATTTTCCATTTGTTCAAGAAAAATATATTGATTTCGGTATGTGTGATGAAGAGGTTAAGAAATTAGCAAAATAAAATAACTTTATGATGTTTTACAAAAGGGTTTTAATGCATGATACTCACTTTATGGAGAAATTAGTTGTAAAGGAAGGGAGTCTTAAGCATCAGAAGTCCTTAATTGAAAATTACAACTCACTAATGTCAAAGAAGAAAATGCTAGAAGAGGTCAACACAAAGAAATATATGTCTAAGTATGATGATGTCTTTTCTAGAAGACGCTCAAAGAAATATATGTTGTTGTCATGAAATTGCCATATTCACCTAAGTTTCTCTCAAATCACATTTTGGTGGGAATAAAGATAAGAGAAGTGCGTCTAGCATCTTATTTGCGGTCGTTTGACACAATAAACCCCTTAAGTATTATATTTCTAATTTTACCCACTAACTTGATCAATCTTTTACTCTAACCTCTAAACCTTTGACTATATCGTATAACAAGAATATTCTTTCAATTTTAGCCCATTTACTAAGTGAATACTTGACTTTGTAAGTTTGATTAGTTTATCACTTTTAGTCTAGAGTCTCAAATTTATTATTTAAAGTCCAAATGAGACTCAAATTTGGGTTAATACTCTTTATGTTTTTAATATGATTTGTTTATTTCAAAATTTTTATTTTCACTAAAATGACCTTAAATATTTTGGTACTAAAATGAGGATATTACACTGTAATTCGTGTGGGAAGCTTAATATAGTAAGTTTCCAATACAATGTTGTTAACATATAATAATAAATAATCATTAGAAGCTTCTTTTATCCAATATAACAATGATCTATATCTATGGATATTAAAAAACCCTAGGCCAACGATAAAAAAAAAATGAAACATATGGATCCATGAACTAGGATCTTTTTTTAGCCAGTATAACAACCCCTGAAGAGTATATATTTGATTGGGATAAAAATGATCTCGGAAAGCCATAGATTGGTGCATAGAAACTGTCTCATGTAGATCGCCATGAAGGAAGGTGCTCTTGATATCAAGTTTCTGAATGTACCACCATTGAGACACTATAAGGGATAATACAATGCATATAGTTGTGGGTTTGGCCATTAATATAAACATGTCTTCGTAATCAATTCACATTCTTTGAGTTGGACTATTGGAAACCAGGCAAGCTTTATATCGACCAACAAAACCATTAACATGTAGCTTCTTTTTAAATAACATAATACAGTTAATTACATTAACATTATATGGATTTGGTACAAGTATGCACATTCTATTAGGAATAAGAGTATTTTATTCATCCTGTATAGCATTGGAGCAGTTGGGATCATTAAGAGATTGTGAGTGGTTTTTGTGGGACCAATAAAGAAGAGTCACCATGAAGATAATTCTTTATATGGGTTTAGAATCCCATGATGATAATAAGTGGTCATTAAGTGAGTAAAAGTAATGGTATGGATGATATGATGTAAGAGAGGGGTCAATGTTGAGCTCTTGATATTTGGCTAATGGGGACACCATTAATTTCTTAGTAGCTAAAGGTGCTGAAGTAAAGGTTGAGACGGGTTGAAAAAGAAAGCTGCTATCAGAGTTTTTGGGTAGGTGGATGCCGATGTGGGGACTAAGTTGGAAGGATGGGTGATAATCTACCAACATCATGGGGAGGAAGGGTGATGTTGATGATTACTGATGGTATGATAGCAAATTTGGTGGAATTTTGTAACAAATGAGAAGAGATGTTGTTGGTATCATTGTGTATGTCTAGAATGATGGGTTTTGATACATAAAATGGAAATTATTCCACAAAAATCGGCAACGGAAGCTTTAAAATTTTCTAACAAATTTAGAGTATATAACAAAATGAAACCATAAAGGATCCTTTTAAGAATGACATTAAAACAACCATAGGGTGTTTTAGAATGACAAGCATTAAAGCCTTTGGACCCACTTAGATTTGGGGTGTTGACGTAGATGGCAAGAACAAAGAGCTTGATCTTCTCTACAAGTACTCCACCAACAAGAATAAGGCACCCAAAATGCTATTTTTCTTCTTGTATTACTTTATTTTTTAAGCCTTTAATTTCTTAAACAATTAAGCACAAAAGGAAGACACAAAGTAAGCACCAAATCTTCACACTTGAACTTCAAAAGAAGAATGGAAGAAGAGCCAAGATAGCTGACTTTTTGGTGTTTCTAAGAGAGAAAAGACTTAAATAACTAGTTTATTTCTCATGCAGAAGGCAACCTTATATACTTCCATGAAAAGTAAGGTCAAAACATTAAAATACTCTAAAGTATTATAAAGAATAAAGGTAAAGGAGAGAAAACATGGAGACATACATGGGGAGACTACACAAGTAATCTCTCATGCCCTAGCCATTTCGGCCATGCAGAGAACATAAGATAAAACTTGTCTTCAAACACTTTTAACCTCAGTAGAGTAAGTCATTGACTTAATCAAGGGTAACCAAAGTATCCAAAACTTTGTGTATGACTTATTATATGATACCATATCATATAATGACTAGTTTGTTGTTTCTTTTATTATTGTTTTTATAAAATAAAATTTTATTCTCTAACTAAATACATCAGTTGAATTTATTTATTAATATCAAATATTTAATAAATATTCAAGAAGTACCAAATTGATTAAGGTGTGACTCTATATGATCATATGTCATTATCAATATCACACAATAATGATTCTTTGGCATATAGATCCAACATACGAAGATATATGGAAGGATGAGTGGATATCATGGTGGCAAATAGGAAAATAGTTAATCTAAGGTAACATGATGGGATAAAATGATTGTGTTTGTGGCGAGATTTAGGTATTTGTATCCTCGATGTTTGGAGGGATATCTAACGAAGATGTAGTAGGGTAAGTCATGGTGGAGGATTGATTGCAAGAGAATGTGAAGTCAGTGGGTCACCATATGAAGACCTTCAACCTAATATATTAGGGGACGATAAACTTGGAAGAGAACGGTATGAATAATGTTGTTTATGGTTTAGATCATCCATATTTGAATCACGTACATTTTAAAATTGAGTATTGTCCATCACTGTTACATTGAAATGTTAGAATGTCATAATGAAATTAATGTTTGTTTTATGTGCGAAATTGAACAAAGTTAGTGAAAATATCGAATTTATGATGAAGATGATACACATAAAGAAAATGAGAGAATTAAGCAAGGGACAAAAAATAGTATCTATAACCACTAGCACTTGATAATGGTGAAGTCCATTCATTACAGAAAATTATTTGAAATAGAAAAGACGCAATAGTATTGGACAAAATAAATAGTAGACAAACATGTTTTCCTAACTCACACCCTTGACACAAAATAATGAGTTTTGAGAGAGAATTATTAACTAGATGTTGAAAAACTATTATTAACTAGATGTTGAAAAACTAGATGTCTGGGATGACCGAGACATTGATGTTGAAAAACTTGATGAGCGGGATGACAGAGAGAATTATTAACGAGACGTAGAAAAACTTGATGACCGGGATGAACGAGACATTGATGCTAAAGACACGACTTAATTGGTATGGGATCTTTAATGAGATGAATCTTGACCGAGTAGAGGTCACCCATGTTGTTACATCGGAGGAGGGTTTGATGGGTGCGATAGTCCTTCACGAAAAATGAAGATTCGCCAAATTCTATAGAAATATTGTTATCACAAGTAAAACGAAAAAAAATATTAGATTTTTAAGGATTTAAGGAATACAAAGGACTTGGTTTAAGGAGAGGGTACGATATGCGTTTGAGTGGGGAAGAGTAGTTTTACGTGATATAGTAACATCAATCTGGTTTCCAGAAAGGTATGAAGAGGAGAACGTTGACATATGAGACTTGCAACAATCAAAATTAAGAGGGATCCCATTAATAGTATTATGTAACAATCTTTTTTTTTTTTTTTTTTCTGGGGCGAGAGTAAAATTATTTTCAAGTAGATTCATAATGGTTTTGATATAAGTGTAATAGTTGGTGCATTGGTGATCGTAGAGTTACTAATGGTAATTTTGCAAAGCTCGTTGTCAAATTGGATTCGTTTGGTGTCTTTATTATCTCTAAAAAGTGCTTCAAGGTCTTTCCAAATCTTTATAGGGTTGGCTTTCTTTTTAAAATCATCTGAAGAAGGAGTTGATAGATAGTATCGTAGATCCATATCTTGACAATGAAATAAGTATGATTCTATTAAGTGTTTTCAGAAGGTGTGTCGGCTTTTGGTTCTCATGTTGACCGGAGATGTTGTAACATTGCAATGCGTTTCCAATAATTCATGTCATGCATCATAATTTAATAATTCAAGGTCGAAAATACAATAGATGAATTATTTTATTTTGATGATTCCATATGGTTTTTCAGTATTTATATCATCCATGGGAAAAAGTTGAGATGAAAGAAAAGAAGAAACAAGAAGAGAATTTATATTCTAATACCATGTTGGCAAATATTTAGGCAAGAATCTTTTCATCTCATTATTGACTAAAATATAGAAATCTTACAACCATGTGCCAAATATGACATCGGCCTATATACATAAATAAAAAATGGGCCAGTACAAAGATCAACACACTCTAATCTACTTCTATCTACGTTTATTCTATATTTTTAGGAGGCATTTCCAAGTTGTATGCTGCAGTATTGATGATCATTAATTACTTTGGAAATTTCCAAATACGACAAATTAAAGCAACGTCGCCGTAAAGTCTCTCTCTCTCTCTCTCTCTCTCTCTCTCTCTCTCTCTCTCTCTCTCTCTCTCTCTCTCTCTCTCTCTCTCTCTCTCTCTCTCTCTCTCTCTCTCTCTCTCTCTCTCTCTCTCTCTCTCTCTCTCTCTATATATATATATATATATATATATATATATATATATATATATATATATATATATATATATATATATATATATATATATATATATATATATATATAAAAGCTTAGGTTCATGTGACACGACATTATTTTATGAGACCGTGAAACGTAATCATAATTATTCATTTAGTAGATAAAAAACATTTTTTAAATGCAAAATACTTGAAAATTTTTGAAAAAAAAATTTCAGATATTATTTTCGGAATTTATATTTTCCAAAAAAAAAAAAAAAAAAAACAATACCAAAAAAATAAAAAAATACATTTTTGTACATATTCTACTAGAATATTAGAATATTTTATATATATATATATATATATATATATATATATATATATATATATATATATATATATATATATATATATATATATATATATATATATATATATGACAAATCTAGTAGAATATTCTAACATTCTAAAAATCATATTAGAATATTTAACGTATAATATATTTTATTAGAATATTTGACGTATTTAAAAAAAATGGTAATTTTTTTAATTTTTGTTTTTTTAGGTAATTAAAATTCTGAAAATAATAATTAAAAAAAGAGTTTTTGGATTTTCATTTTATTTTGCATTTTAAAATTAATTTTATATTTTGTCTTACGGTTTTATAAAATTAACATGGTCTCAAATGAACCTGAACTATATATATATATATATATATATATATATATATATATATATATATATATATATATATGAGATCCGTTTACAACTCATACTTTCCCAAGAGCTCAAGAACTAAATGTGGAACGTTAGATTAAAATCAATTCATAAAAGGCATGATCGTCATCTTATCAATCGCATTTAATATAATTATTTGTGTTATTGGAAATATTTTTAAAAATGTCTAAAAATTACAATTATAAATCAAATTAATGGATTTTTTTATAAAATAATAATTTTCACCTTTTTTTAAAATGTAGATTTTTTAATTTTTTTAGAAAACGTGAACTTTTTAAAAAATTGATTTTTTTCTTTAAAAAAACAAAACTAAAACTAGAATATTTTATTAATAAAAGAAAAATACAATTTCTTTAACCAAAAAAATAAACATTTTAGGTGTATATATACATATTTTTTCAAGTAAATATATACATATTTCTTATATTACAATATCCGTAAGTGAATCATAAAAAAACTAATTTTTATTACTAATCTATAAACACAATAATATAAGTATTTTATTCGATAAAAAATAAAATATAAAAAAACAAAAAAGGATACAAAGATTCAGAGTGTTATCATTTCTCCGTGTAAAGATGTTCATATTTTCTTCAACTTATCATTTTTCAGTTCTTCAATATTTTTCATAAATTGTTACAAATCTATAAGAAAATTTAAAAAAATGATTAATGCAATAACACTCACAAAATGCAATTGTATGTATATATATATATATATATATATATATATATATATATATATATATATATATATATATATATATATATATATATATATATATCATTTAAGATTCTCATGTGATTCTATAATATAACATTTAGATGTGATTGTATCTTTCAACATTCAAATGCGAAATTCATAAGAAAAATTCAATAAAAAATTAACGAAAAACACTCACACAAAATGCATGTGTGCATATAAATGTAATTAGTATGTTATTTACATGTAATTTATATGTGAATTACATGTGAATCACATGTAATTCATATATGATTCACTTGTGATTTACATGTGAATCACGTGTGATTTACTTGTGAATTACATGTGGATCATATATAACTCATATGCGGTTTACTTTTGATTTACATATGAATCACATGTAATTTATATGTGAATTACATGTGAATCACATGTAATTCATATGTGATTCACTCATCACATGTAATTCATATGTGATTCACTTGTAATTTACATGTGAATCACATGTAATTCATATGTGATTTACATGTAATTCATATGTGAATCACATGTAATTCATATGTGATTCACTTGTGATTTACATGTGAATCACATGTAATTCATATGTAAATTACATGTGAATCACATCTAATTCATATGTTATTCACTTGTGATTTACATGTGAATCACATGTAATTATATTTGATTCACTTGTGATTTACATGTGAATCACATGTGATTCATATTTAAATTACATGTGATTTACATATGAATCACATGTAATTCATATTTGATTCACTTGTGATTTACATGTGATTCCTATGCGAATCACATATGATTTACATGTGAATCACATGTAATTCATATGTGAATTACATAAGATTTACATGTGAATCACACTTAATTCATATGTGAAAATGTAAAAAGTTTAAAAAATTATAAAAAGAAAAAAATACCTTGCCAAATCCATTAAGGTTGTTTGTGGTTAGAATCATTCTATTTTCGATCAGTATGGTGTTCAGCCAAATTCATATATAGAAATGAAAAAAGTAAATAGAAAATTTAATCATGGATTAACTTTTTATATGGTAGTTTAAACCTTTTGTAGTGTATGTAATAGTATTAGGTATAGTAATCTTACATATAGTATTAAAACTTATTTTAAAACTAACTAAAAAAAGGAAACACCATATAAAAACTCACTTGTGCACAATAGCCAAGTTTCATATTCATTACCCATCCCTGAATAAGGTCACAATGGAAGTAAACACATTGAAGGATGTAAGGCTTATCAAATGAGAATAATTATATAAAGAAATTTGAAAAGAGGATGTATATATGGGAAACTCCTCCGAAATAACTGAATCAAACTAGTTAACAAAAAGGGTTAAATGCAAGAGATACTAATATACTTTAATTTTAGTCGTATCTATTAGCAACCAACTTTCAACTTTGAACTTCACCAAAACTTCTAACAAATGACAAGCGCCACACTAGAAAGTTAGAAATGGTATGGTCAAAATCCATCACCAACTAATCCAAGTCCAGCCATATAGGGTCGAGCACATACATTAGGGCAACTGGTAACTCTTACTACTATTGATTCATTATACAGAAGACCAACCTGACATCACAATTTCATACTCACTTCATAATAAAAATCACATGAAAATTAACAAAGTTTGTATTATCTTTTTGTTCCATTATTATGAAATTTTGCATTTATTGATGACGTGGCACAACTTATAATATGTGGCAGACTAATGGAAACAATTTCATTAAACAGTAACCAAGTTTCACTAAAGCTAAGAAATTTCATGTCAACAAAAATTACAAATTTAAGAGTTGACGAGAAGTTTGAGATGTTTAGGTGGAAATAAATAATAATGAAAGTTGGTTGCTACATAGTGAAATAATGAAATTAATTCAATAGATACATTCTCAAATACAACTTGAACCTGCTTAAGAAGATCACAAATTCCTCGTTCAGCTTGAAAATTACAAGAGGGCAAAAAGGAAGAGTAGGGCATGCCATTGCAGTTATGTTAAGGGGGTCCACATAAGTAAGAGGTTGCCAAAAATAACATTATATAAGTAACAACAACTATAGAAACCTATCGAAGATAATTAAGCCTTTAATTAAAGAACAAAATGCAAGAAATAGCAATGTACTATAATTTATATGTTTGTTATAGCATCTTCTTATTTACATTTCTTTGTATTTTCCATATTTTTTTTCTTATTAAAGCATTGTAAAGGCTAGATGAACACATATGACTTACCAAAAGACCTCCTTGTGCTAAAGCTACAGTGATCGGACGTTTCCAAGAAGGGCGAATATCACAAAGGACAATATTTTGATTTGGTGGGATCCTTACAAGCAAGTTACACTTCTCAATTATTTCCCTTAATGTCTTCTTCATTATCCCCTTAACCCTGCCACTATCAACATGAAGCCCACAAAGTAAACGCCCATCACCCTGCCACAAAAAATTAAATACAATTCAAGTAAGAAAAAACAAAGTTTTGGTAGAGTTTCAAAGTATAATTTCTTTTTAAGAAAATGATTGAGGAGATTTTGATGAAACTAACTTGTTCAATCCATCCAAGGTGGCTTTTGAGTTCCCATTCAGGTAACTCCTTTGGAGGTTCAAACTTTCATTCCATAGTACTCTTCAAACAACTTATAGAAAATTATCAATTCCCCATGAATCTATCAGGCACTTCATATTCTACTCTGTGTTTAGTCATCTCTTCTCCCACTTTCTCTTTGTGTAACAATAATGGATTTCACTGCATACATGATACCCTCTTTAGGGACATAACCTAAGGGCTCTGCTAGGCAAGGGAAAGTGGATTCCATCCTATGTGTTCTTTCCATGCCACCACCAACCCGAGAAAGAAAAATATGAGCTTAATTTTTGTATTTCTAAAACATAAGACAAACAATAATAAAAATGTCATACATATAGATTGAAACCATGGGGTTCTCCATTATCATCAGTAACAACCACAACACCAATGTCATTTGTCAAAACATCAACTGAGTTATCTGTAGGCACACTGACTGCAACTTTGAACTTTCTTGGCAAGAACTAAGTTCCATAAATAGGCTCAGCAAAATCTAGAAAATTTATCCTATAAGAGTTTTCATTGAGAGCTTTCACAACTTCAGGAGGTTCTGCAGTCATAATTGATGTAATCTTAGTCTGTAGCTGTCATATTTCTTTGTATAAAAACAAAGAGAACTACAAAACTTAATCAACCTAATATCTTAATACATTTTTAAGAAAAAAATTCAGCATGTAGCAAGAGAGTATAAACAATTAGTTAATATTAAGTCGAAAAGGTAAATAAACCTAAAACTATCGAGCGTTGTTGTGATTAATCCATTGGAGAAGGCAGTCTTGGCGAACAAACTTAATACTCCCGATACAAGCATAAGGATATCTGAGAGGATTGGCGACATCTCTTGAGTTCTGACAGATCTGACAAACATCTTCCTCTTCGTCACTGTCATCATCGTACCTGTTGCTCGATACATTATTGCTATTAATAGGAACAGTTGAAGCTGAAGAATCCGATGAATAATCAGGAGCATTCGCGACTCCCTCATGTGTGGCTAACACCGTTGGTTCGATCTCCATCAATTGACAATCGGAACATCATCGTACCTATTACAACATCTTCACTATATCAAGAAACTCACAGAAGGAAGATGGATGCATTTACCACATTGTTCAATCTATCAATCATCAGGGATCTTCAATGGAGATAGGGTGGTTGTTGGAGGGAGGAGGGAGGGGGTTGACCGAGAGCGAAAGATGTGGGTAAAGAAAAGGGGGTCGACAGAGAGCGAAGGATGTGGGTAAAGGACACGATACATTGAAAGAGTAGCGAGAGAGGGGGGGGGGGGGGAGAAAGAGAGAGAGGCTAACTGAAGTTTTGTTTAATTTGTTTATTTTTACTCTTGTTTCCGGTTTCCAAGTAACCTACAGGATACCTAATACCAGTAAAGCCCTTGAATTTTCAAAAATGTTCGGATTTACCCATAAGTTTTTCAAAAATGTTCAGATTTATCCTTACATGGATTGTTATTATTATTATTATTGTTATTATTATTATAATAATAATAATAATAATAATAATAATAATAATAATAATAATAATAATAATAATAATAATAATAATAAAAATAATAATAATAAGAGTAAATTACACGAATGATCCCTATGGTTTGGGGTAGTTTGCGTGTTTGGTCCCTAATTTAGTTTTTTAACTAGGAAAGTCCCTACTGTTTGTTTTTATTACGCCCTTGATCCATACTGTTTGTTTTTGTTATGCGCTTGGTCCCTGTTTTACCTAAAAAGACTATTATTTAAATAGGGAAAAATAGTGGGGTATGTAAGGTAAGGTGAGGGGATGAGGTTGGTGGTGTGTTTATTTAAATAAATTAAAAAAAGCAAGGGAAAAATAGTTTTTTAGGTAAGACAGGGACCAAGCGCATAACAAAAACAAATAGTAGGGACCTTCCGAGTTAAAAAAATAAGTTAAGGACCAAACATGCAAATTACCTTAAATCGTAGGGACCATTCATGTAATTTACTCTAATAGTAGTAGTAGTAGTAGTAGTAGTAGTAATAATAATAATAATAATAATAATAATAATAATAATAATAATAATAATAATAATAATAATAATCAAAATAACAATCAAGGTAAGGGTAAATCCGAACATTTTTGAAAAACTTTAAGGTAAATCCGAACATTTTTGAAAATTCAAGGGTTTTACTGGCATTAGGTAACCGGTAGGTTACCTGGAAACCTGCTACAAGGGTAAAAATGAACAAATTAAACAAAACTTCGGGCTTTACTAGACATAAAACACGTCCAAGGGTAAAACCGACATTTTTGTGAAAACTTAAGGGCTTTTATGTCATTTTCTTATATTTCAATTAACATAATTTGAATTTTTTTTATCTTTTTTGTATACCGGATTTACCCTTATGGTCTATTGCAAAAAACCTAATATATCATTAAATTTCGTCATATTTACAAGTATGCCATTAATCATCTAATCTGACCAAATGATCAAATGTTCCACTTTTAGTTCTCGGGTTCTCGGGAAATTTTGAGCACAATGTTCCACTTTTAGTTCTCAGGTCAGGTGGTGCATGGCAGTGATGGAAACAAAGTACTTGACATCACTATTAACTCTCTTGAACACAACTCCCAATTCTGGGAAGTTGGTTGCACCCAAAGAACGTTCTTGATATCCTTCAGTATAAATTGGTTCATGATCAAGGGGAGGAAGGTTGAACTTCTGAACTAGGGTCAGGTGAATGTGAACATCTTTTTTAGAAAAGTCACATACTGCACACTGTTGGTACTCGCAAGTTTTTTCATACGCCATCTTCATTTTGGAATGTTTTTCGGATTTGAGTTGAAACACCATTGTGATTAAAAACACTTCTTCCAGATTCATACATGGAAAGTCAGCTTGAGTTCGGATGTAATCACAACCTCTTCTTGTCAACGTGTATTGAATAAACTCGGACTTCATGAATTTGCGGACCTTGTACTTTTTTACTCCGGAAAGCTTATCATTTAACCATATGTCTTCGAATTTGGATCAATGCTTTCTATGGAACTTGTTGAGACGTTCAAACTCCAGAGGAAACCTTTGATCATCAGGGAGGATTAGGTCAAACGGTTCAAATACTGTGAAAAACATGGCATTCGGAGAAATGGGAATGTCTTAGTAGCCATCTTCCGGGGGCTCAACGTATGTCAGTACTGGCCTGTAATCATCATCATGAGCCTGCGGGTTGGATTAACCCATGAGTTAATGAGAGTTTCATCCATGGTAGTGTCGAACCCATGGTCTCTCCATAGTTGTTCTGCGAACTTGGCCGCCTTCCAGTCCCTCTTCCTTTGCTTCGTTGCAGGGGAGTCATCTGAGTGCTCTGATGACAGAGTTGGTGCCAAGTTTCTGAATTGAGGAGGGGTTTCTTGGTGAGGAGGAGATTCATGTTGCTCAATTTGAATCTGCAGAGGAGATTTTGGAGGAGAGGGCACCGAAGTGGGAGGTTTAGCTTGGCCAGGAGTCAAAATTGGAGATTGGTGAGCTTCAGGAGTTGCAATTGGTTGTTTTGGAGCGAAGTGAGATGGACCAAAGTCTGGTGTCACCCGAGATTGATGGAGCTGCGGATCAGAGTGCTCATTTCCCCATTTTGAGGAACAAATTTGTTGGTCCTCAAACCACTAACGGAGTCCATCAATCTTTGAGAATACATCGTTGAATTAGGACTTCAGAATATTAGATAGCTGTTGATTATCGAGTATCTTTGTGTTGAACAGCAACTGGTGAATATCTTTGGTGAGCTTGAGGATCTCCTGACCATGAGAGCTTGCAGTCAGGAGAGTCGGAGATTGTTGATCATTCGCTGGAGCACTGAAATGGTTGACTCGTAAGCGTTGTGAATTTCCTCGACAAGCTTTTTGGATTGGATTTCCTGGTCCGCAATCGCTGATTAAAGTTCTGTTTTGAGTGCGGTGATCTCTAGAATGAGTCTTTCAGTAGCTGCTAAGAATTCCTTGTGGTCTGCGGTGCGGTTGTTATCAAGACCTCGAATTCCCATTTCGACTTTCAATGGTATCCTTTCAGTAGTCAGACGTTCTCTAGTCTCCATACATTCAAGTCTTTTAGCAATAGACTGAGGACCAATTGTTTCAGTTTGTGGAGGAGTTGACACTACGACTAAGATTTTATCAACCTTTTCTTGGAGAGTTAGAAACACTTTGTGCGTCACAGCCATTTTCTTCTTTTTCTTCTTCTCTTTACGTTTGGAAGTTGAGTGCTGAGAACCGCTTGAATCTTCATCATCAAACACCATCATGAAATCATCTGACTGAGGTGTTTGATTAACTTTATTCATATCAATATCATCTAGACCAAAGGTTGGTCCGGAGCTGACTTCTATTGCGGTACCATCTTCATGGATGCATGAGTTTCGAAAGGTTGAGTGGTGTAACAACGAAAATTTCAAACCAAATTTTTTCTATTTTTCAACCACAATAAACACAAGTATCATTTCCCAAAATCTTAAGTATCAACATTAACACATTTTATATCAAAAGTTGTTTATCACAAAATCCAGGATCCTCCAAAACATGTCTCCAATGCGAGTGGGTGTACAATCAAGCCAAGGCCTTCCCACGATCATCGGAAGTACCTGAAACACATAACACATAGCACGGTAAGCACGAAGCTTAGTGAGTTCCCCAAAATACCACATACAACTCAATAGCCACTCTAGGCTATAACTCAATATGACCCTCTAGTCCATGTGTCTCAATGGGAGCCTTCGGCCCTAACTCAGTAAGCTCATAATAACAATACTCAGCATAAATCACAAAGACATAATGCAGAATATCAAATATATAGATAAGAACAATAAACATCTCAATCATACAAAGGTACCACTCATGGTAAATATTGTGAGAAGACTCACCTTGCAAGAAATCAGCAAATCTTGAACTCAAATCACTGGTCTAGCCTCCGCTTAACATATACACCAATTATCCCTAATTAATCACGGCTCCCAAGAGCCTACACTAACTTACAGAAGGGCAAAAGACCATTTTACCCCTCAATGGCCATAAATATCCATAAATTGACCAAACCCTAAAAGTCAACAAAAAGTTAACGGCAAGGAGTACGGCAGTACGTTGCGCGTACCAGCTCTCTACACTGGGCGTACTCAGCTGTCATGCAGGCATCGGGGATGCACTACCCCTACACTGCGCATACTTGAATTACGCCCAGTGTATGCTCCAGTTGAACCCTTCTCACTCGTTTGGTCTTAATCAGTTAAGACCTTGGCTCATTTTACAGATCTAGACTCCTTAACAACTCTTAACCCATAAAGTCTGTGACTGTAGGCCTTTGCATGACAGATATGGTCACAAACACACAAAATATTCACTCTTTTATCTAAAGAAGCTCATAACGCATGCATGGATTGAATCCAACGACCAAGATTGGATTTTTATGACATTACACCAGTAATACACTCAAAAGGTTTTGGTCCTAGTCTCTAGAGCTCAAGATCTCATCAAGTCTCCAACTTTTTGGGACAAAACCCTAAAATACTCTACTATGATGCTCATAACAAAAGAGTGGTAAAGTTGGAAGCTTTATACCTCTATATGAAGCTCGCAACTCAGATATGCTAAGATCCATGAGCTAGGACTCCCACTCCTTCTTCTCCAAAGCTTTCTCTTCTCTTTAAGAACACATATGAACTCTCAAAGGCTCATAAATGCATTCACAAGCTCTAAAACGAGGGTTAGGGCAAACTTAGGGTTTGTTGTCTGAGAATGGTGGCCATAAATAAGGCCATCATATCCTTTATATAGGGGACTCACCCTAAATTAGGGTTTTCACTCTAGGCCTAGTACGCCCAACGTACCCTCTGCTACGCCCAGCGTACTAGGTGGCTTCCGCGTAAAATGCACGCCTATAAGTACGCTGAGCGTACTCTGTTGTACGCCCCGCATACTTATTCACCACCTTTTCTCAATAAAGGGCTAAAATAGAGAAGTGCTCAAAGATTAATGGTTACAAGATATACTTGGACCTGGGATGTTACAATTCTCCCCTATTAGGACCAGACTTCGCCCTCAAAGTCATGCTCATCAAATAACTCCGGATGCTGCTCCCGCATCTCGGACTCCGGGTCCCAAGTCATCTCGGACCCTCTCCGATGTTGCCACTGAACACGAACCAGAGGCACCTCTTTGTTCCTCAGGACCTTCACCTTTCGATCCAAAATCACGATCGGCCTCTCAATGTAATTCAGATTCGCATCCACCTGAATGTCCTCTAAGGTCACTACTGCCATCTCATCGGCTACACACTTCCTCAACTGGGACACGTGGAAGTGTTATGGATCTGACTCAACTCTGCAGGTAGCTCTAACCGATGTGCTACCTTACCCACTCTGTCGGTCACTTTGAAAGGACCAATGTACCAGGGTGCCAACTTTCTCCATTTCCTAAATCGAATCACCCCTTTCCGAGGGGATACCTTCAGGAGTACAAAATCTCCAACCTGGAACTCCAACTCGGATCGCCGCCTGTCTGCATAACACTTTTGGCGACTCTAGGCCGTCAGTAATCTCTGTCTGACCTGTTGAATCTACTTAGTAGTCTTCAGCACTATCTCGGTGCCACCCATCACTCACTGCCTTACCTCTCCCCAACAAATGGGAGTCCGAAACCTCCTCCCATAAAGAAGCTCAAAGGGAGGCACACCAATACTCAAATGATGGTTATTGTTGTAAGAAAACATAGCCAAGGGAAAATAAGTGTCCCAACTTCCTCCAAATTCTATCACACATGCTCGCAGCATGTCCTCAAGTGTCTGAATCATCTGTTCGCTTTTCCCGTCTATCTGTAGATGGTATGCAGTACTGAAATGCAACTGGGTACCCAACTCCTCATGAAATTTTTTCCAGAACCTGGAAGTAAAGCGCACGTCTTGATCTGACACTATCAAGGTCGGCACTCCATGTCGAGCTTCCACCTCTTTCGCATAAATCTCAGCCAATCTTTCCGCAGAAAAACTCTCACTAATAGCAAGGAAGTGAGCACTCTTCGTCAGCCAATCCACAATCACCCATATCGTGTCAACTCCACGCGTAGTCCTCGGTAACTTGGTGATAAAGTCCATAGAAATCTGTTCCCATTTCCACTGGGGAATCTCTAGAGGCTGCAAGAGACCATGTGGTTGCTGGTGCTCCGATTTAACCCGACGCCAGGTCAAGCACCTCTCTACAACCCATGCCACGTCTCTCTTCATACAGGGCCACCAATAATCTCTTTTTAGGTCCAAATACATCTTGGGAGCCCCGAGATGGATCGAGAATCTTGATCTATGCGCCTCCTCCATCAAAATACGCCGAGCTTCGCCCATATAGGGCACCCAAATCCCCACTCGGAAAGTCATAAGCCCACGACTGCCCGTCACAAACTCAGACACCTGCCCAATCACCTGGTCCCTCTTGCGGTTCTTCGGTCTCACGTCCTCCACCTGGGCCTCTCGAATGGTGTCTAAGATTGGAGTCATCACCGTCGTCCTCATACACACATCTCGGATCGAAGCACTCTCAGCTCTATGACTCAGGGTGTCAGCTACCACATTAGCCTTGACCGGATGATACAGTATCTCGCAGTCATAGTCTTTCACCACATCCAACCATCTCCTCTGTCTCATGGACAGGTTGGGCTGATCCAAGAGATACTTCAGGCTCTTGTGGTCCGTGTAAATGGTACACCAGACCCCATACAGATAGTGGTGCCAGATCTTAAGGGCGAACACCATTGCCCCTAACTCTAGATCGTGAGTAGGATATCTCATCTCTTGAGGCTTCAGTTTCCTTGATGCGTAAGCTATCACATGCCCCCTCTGCATCAGCACAATACCCATCCCTAAAATGGATGCATCGTAGTATACCACAAAATCATCCACTCCCTCAAGAAGGGCTAACACCGGGGCTTTGCACAATCTCTGGCGAAGCGTCTCAAATGAGGCCTACTGCTCGGGACCCCAAATATAAGTAACACCCTTCCGGGTCAATCTGGTAAGATGAACCGCAATCTTGGAAAGATCCCTGATAAATCTCCGATAATAGCCGGCCAATCCCAGAAAACTCCTGATCTCGGATGGGGACCTTGGCACCTCCTACCGCATAACCGCCTCAATCTTGGCCGGATCGACCAATATCCCATTCTGATTAACGAGATGCCCCAGGAATTGGACACCTCATAACCAGAATTCACACTTGGAGAATTTGGCATACAGCCTCTCCGACCTCAATACCCCAAGAACCTCTCGCAGATGCTCCTCATGTTTTTCCCTGGACCTTGAATACACCAAGATATCATCGATGAACACGATCACCGATCGATCTAACATAGGCCTGTACACCCGGTTCATGAGATCCATGAATGCCGCCGGCGCGTTGGTGAGCCCGAAAGGCATCACCACAAACTCATAATGTCCAAACGAGTTCTAAAGGCACTCTTCTGAGTATCCTCCTCGCATACTCTCATCTAATGATACCCAGATCTCAAATCAATCTTGGAAAACCAAGATGCCCCCTGAAACTCATCGAATAAATCATCGATCCTCGGAAGTGGATAACGGTTCTTGACTGTTAGCTTGTTCAAGTCTCGATAATTAACGAACATCCGGTGTGAACCATCCTTTTTCTTGACAAAAGGGATCGACGCTCCCCATGGCGAGCTACTCGGTCAAATGAATCCCTTCCCCTGTAGCTCCTGTGAGGATAACTCCTGTATCCCTGGTGGCGCAAGGTGATAAGGTGGCTTGGTGATAGGCGCCGCTCCCGAAACCAAATCAATCCGAAACTCCACTTGCCTCTTGGGAGGCACGCTCGACAACTCCTCGGGAAAAACATCAGGAAACTCGCACACTATCGAAACCTCAGAAATAGAATTCTGCCTCTCTGAAACAATCCGTGTATCCATCACGTACGCTAAGAAACCCATACAAACCTGCTGCAAACTCTGCCTCGCCCTGATAGTAGAGTTGAAGGCTGACCCAGATTTGGTACCCCCGCCATACACTGTAAGCAATCCCCCACTAAGGTCTCATATAGTCACCAACTGCCGCTCGCAGTCGAGCATTACTCCAAAACGGCTCAACCAATGCATGCTCACAATGACACAGACATCACCCATCTCAATCGGTACCGGGTCAATCGGAAACTCGACACCAAAAATGTCCAGCACACATCCTCAGAAAAAAATCAGTAGCAAAAACCGCAGGCTCATCTGCTATAGAAATCCTCAGAGGTCGACTCAACACCTCACGCCGGATACTGATGTGACGACTAAAAGCTAAAGAAATGAAGGATCGACTCGCACCCGAATCAAATAACACCAAAGCAAGTACAGAACTCACAAGAAATGTACCTAAATATATCACAGAATAAGCACAAGAATTCTCAAAATAGACATTAAAGAAATACGTACCAACCACAATGTCAGGTGCTGCGCGAACCTCCTCTACTGTCAGCTAAAAAGCTCTCCCATGAGCCCTCAGAACCTCGACCTGAAGGGTTTTAGCCATAAGAACATCCTATGTGCTCATACAAACCCTAATGCTTGGATCTAGGTTTCTCTATTGTACATGTAATTCATCCAAGACTATAAACCCTAGATCTAGCATTTGAGGATCAATATAACATATAAATTAGTGTTTAGATCATACCTTGATTGTGATGTAGCAATAACAATCTCAAATCCTCCTTGTAATGACTTTAGAAATCTTAGAGTCAGAAATGTCACTCCTCTAATAGTTCACAAACACCAAGAGCAAGAGGATGAAGAAGAGAAGAGAAGGAGGCTGCCCAAAACGTGTGGAAACCCTAATCAACAAGTTCACCACGTTTTTGAGCCTTAAGGGTCCTTCAAATAGAGAGGCAATTAGGGTTATCTAATAAGGAAACCCTAATTTTGATGCTTAAGCACTAAGCAACCCATGGACTCCTTCCTTAACAAGCCTTGGACGATTTCTAATGGGTTTCCCTATAGAATTCGTCCAACCTTATTTTATAAGGTAATCCATAGCCCAATTGCAATTATCTTATAATTACAGTCCTTTAAGTTTAATTAATCTCTTTTAGCCACAAAATTAATTCTTATTAATTCTTGACTAATATTAATTAAACAATATGATTTCTCCTTTAATACATTATTCTCGTAATATATTAATAAATCATATTTAATCCTTTCTCTCCATAATTCATCCTATCAAGTTGCTTTGGTGAAGGCAACCCAAAAGGACCATGCACCATCGGGTCAAGTACATACCAAAATAGTTATGGACTTAGACACTAATCCAACAGTCTCCCACTTGGATAAGTCTAATAATTATTCTGCGTATGACTTCAGATCCTGATTTGCAATCGTAGCTTTCCAAAGCCGCTGTCAACTTTGATCTTATCAGATACGCGTGTCCTTTAGATAAGGGATCATATATTCCTCCAATCTAGATATCGTATACATATGAGACATGGACTTAATCATTCTCTCTATACTATTTCCTGATTTGCGATTTATGACTACTGACAACAGACTACAATTGAACACATCAATTTAGTCCCAGCTTGGCCAAGCGCTTAGGTGCCATCACTAAATCATCGAGGGGCCCACATATATCGCTTTTATCCTACTTTGGATAAAAGGAATGGATAAACTTTGATTCAATGCTCGCTTGCACTCACTCACCGAATCACACATAGCAATATGTTTTATAACACCAAGTTACTGGTACGTTTACATATTATCAATATGCAACTGACTCGCAAGATACAACTCACACATCTCGGTTTCAAGAATATAAGATGTTATCGTCTCACCACACAATCCATGAAGTGATCCAAGTGAGCGTGGGTTTAATCTAATGCTCAAATCATATTCATAAGCACTCATGAACGTTGCAACAAACATTTGCTTATGTCTAATTCTCTTTAGACAATCCACACACCAATTCACGACAGTCTTCATTCATATCTACTTCCAACATATGAACGACTGTGGCCCGTTTGAATAATTTGATTGTTCTAAACCAATTAAATTATTCAGGAAGTCAAAACATGCAAAGTGCAACATATGAATAATACTAATCCCATATGACCTCAAACCTTTGAGTATAAATAAAACACCTTTTATTTATCACCATATCGATTACTCATTATTTGTCGTTTTGGGTAATCAACTTCTTACTTGAATTATTACAACACTTGTCCCATGCTCTTAGTATGCACACAATGTTTACCTGTGGTTCTTACTTTGTGAAATAGATCAATTGAACACATTTCCAATCTTACTCATTTCACAACTCCTAATCCTTTTCACAAGTGAAAGAATATCGAATTCTTGCCACTTATAGAATATGCTAGATTTTAACATTTTATGCAATGATCCTTTTGCAATGTCATAGCACAAAAGTCACAATGACTATTGCCAATGAAATTACAAAGTCCTCTATTGGATATTGTTACAATACAATTCCTTAGATGTGATGTCTCTCATTCAAAGTACATTCCTTTGAACATCCTTTTGCATAAAAGTTTCTAATCTAGACATTGATTCTTAATATCCAACTCCCAATATGGAAACCTTTCCATACTTACCATATGACAACTCATTCTCAATAGAATCTTTTCTATTCATAATGATGTCGATATGGTCCATCCAATACTATACTTCCAACTACTCACAAGCGACCAATCCTCGACGAACTTTGGATTGTCCTTTGATAGTTGTTGAATTATCTTAGTCAAACCGATTCTTGTCCTTTTCCCTCTAAATGTGCTAGACATTTGGAAAATTTTAGAATGGTCAAATATTATAGCATTTGCAATTGATCCTAAACCCTAAGCGTATGGGACACGATGCATAATGTCTTACATGAAGATTTGATACTTTATCAATCTTCTGCCATAATATTTTATGTGCTATGTTCTCACAATTCGAACTATGAAGAGGAATGCCGTAATCATGATCGAAATTTAAGAACACACTATGTATCCTTGACTAAAAATATTAATATTCCAAAACCTAAGCCTTTAGTTTTGAAATGAAGCATAATATTATCTCCCTTAATTATAGCAAAACAACTTTACAACCCTTACGACTTTGCAAGGTATAACTCTTGTTTTTGTATAATTAATATTGCTAACTTGCAATACTTGCCTTAATAATCATACAATCATAACATTTATGCTCCCACTATCATGATGATTATTATAAACATAACACTTATGCTCCCACTAGCTTTGACATGTATTCAGAAACAGCTTAACTTTTAGAAAAACAATGCCTATTGGATTTCTTTAAGTTCATATTTCTAATACCCAATGCTTTGATAATCTTTTATCAAGGCTTCTTTATACACCTTTGCCTTAGATAGCTCATATGTGTGTCTAAACAATTCAGACTAATTGCCAAATCTCACAATTCGAATCATGGAAAGGGATACCGTAACCATAATAGAATTCGAGAATAGAATTTCACAATCACTATCTTCCTAAAATCTCTTTTAGTGAAAGCATTTCCTCACAGTCATTTTCATGAAGGAGGGAATCTTATGACACTTAGATTTTAATGGTGTATTTGTTTCTATCCATGTGAATTTGTCAAAACCAAAGTTTGCGACAAATCCAAACTCATATGGACCGAACTTTCTCAATCTTGATTTCTTGCCTTATGGTAACATGGCTGCCCACCATGTCTTCCAAGTAGTTAAGCAGCTCACCCTTTCCTATCAATGTACTTTCCATTGATCAAGGTGTTTGCCTTTTATACGTTCAAATGAGAACTCATAGGACTCACATGCATAATTAACTCGATTGGAACGGCACAGAAACATGCTAATGTTAACACGATATGTTGTAAACCTATACTCGTGTGCTAGTGATGATCGATAAGGTTTATTCTTGATTTGTTCTTGAAACCTTTCAAGACCATTAAGACTCCCACTGACTCCTTGACATATAAGATTCTTTTGTCAATAAACATTTCTTAACAACCAAATATTCAAGAGTTAGTGCAGCTTTTATCAAGACAAAACACTTCATAAAATTGGTCCTAGTTGGTCTTTGTCTTATCCAAGACATCACAACTTTCCAATTTTAAATGTGCAAGAATAAGAAAACCCTTTTCCAAATTCTACATTTGATGAAAGTCATAAACCTTCTTAAGACTTGTCACTCAATGTCACAATCTTAACTCTAAGACTTGTTTTGGAATGAACTATGATTGACTTTTTGATTTTACCATTTCTTCAATTCTTGATTCCTCTTCTCAGACATACAATTGTACTAAGATTTACTTAGAGGATCAGTTAAGATATGGTTCTTAATCATTAAGACATATCATAAAGCATGAAAGGTACTCTCCCTTCTTCTTAGAATAGAGAAACTTTTATCTTTCTGTCCTACTCGATTCTTCTTATTCGTTTTGCTATTGATTTAAACTTTTTCAATCAATTCAGAATTACACTTAATCTTATAAGTATAATCATATTTACTAAACCTTTAGTAACTCATGACGAATATCTTTGTTACCCTTGTGGTGGACTTGATCAACACACAACTTTGTGTACTCGATCTCCTAGTCTTTCACTTGACACTTTGTCAACGAATTAGTCTAATTTCCAAATATGAAATTTCTCATTCATCGTGCAACCAAGTTGCATGATTCCAAGTTTCTGTCCAATTGAAACTTGGGCGATGAGAAACTCTCCCTATTTGGTAAATTCTTGACATTTCCACTATTAACATAATTAAGAATCTTATCCATTCGTTGTAGAAATATGCAAACATCAATATTTCATAACGATTTCATTGCAAGGAAATAAATAAATAAATAAATAAGTCAAAATGAAAATTTTATTTTATTCATAAAAGCAGCGGAAAGCATTTGTCCTTTACAATGCAAAATCAACTGAAAAACTATGTAGCCAAAAAAGAAAAATTCCTAACAACTCTATCATAACTTCCTAAGCTCAAAATCTAATCTTCAAATCCATGTGATCGAGATCCATTTCTTTGTGATTAGATTCATCTTGCTCTTCCATCAAGCTTCCTCTCTTTTCACTGATCCTGCAAAACATTCAAATGCAATCTTATCACATTATGTATTAAGAATCAACGAATAGGAACTTAACGGAGTTAGATAGTGGATTTTACCTGAAGCGCATCCATACTCTTTGACTCTCCCATCTTTAGTCTCTTCAGGCTCTTAGGGCAGACTTGTATCCAACGCCCTTTTTCTCGGCAGCAAACGCAGGTCGGTTCTCCTAGAACGTCCTCGGAAGCATGATTGGTTGACTTTCCCAACAAATACGCTCCATTGCTTTGCCAAATCATTTATGATTTAGCAGCAATGAGCATGTAATTTAGGTCAATGAGGTTTTGGTCATGATACATCATATAATACTTTCTTTTGAACTCATTATATGATTCAGGAAGTGACTGTAGAACCCAGTTCACAGCCAACTTATTAGGGAATGACGCACCCAACATTATCAACCTATCGATGTGTGATTTCATTCCTAGAACGTGGGCACACACGGGTTTACCATTTCATGTTTCACTTCCAATAGGGCTTTAGTGACATTGAACCTTTCAATTCTTTGATCTTGTGGGTTAGGGAGAATAATTGGAGGAGGTGGAGGAAGTGAAGCATGATATCTTGTTCCTCGATCGAATCGTGGAATATCATCTTCATGTGGAATGCTTGTTCCACGGGATTTGGGAAGACCATAGTTGTCGTACTTTGACATCTACAAAACGGGAGAAAAATAAATTCAAGTTAGTTGATAGATTGAGTCATTAATAAATCACCCAAATGAGATACTAAGGCTAGGACCCAACACAATATTCCACAACTCGGGAGAGGGATGCCGTAACCCAAATTGCAGAACATTTGAAGGTAAGTGAATGACGATTCACTAATTTTCCACAATGAAAAACGAAAACTGATTAAGTTTTAAATACTTTGAAAACTCCTAGATCCTTTGAGATTCATTGAACTTTTCAATGGCATGTTTAAATCACGATATGCCCCTCTAGTTTGTGACTGGGATGCCGAGGATCACAAAGCGGGTGTGAATAACCATGCAAACTTACATGGTGCCCCCACATGTTACAGTCACCTATTTGATGTGCCGGTAAACCACACACGCTCCACCGAACTATGACAAACATTGAGTCACCCTTTGCTACCTTTGCTTAGAACCATTTAGTGTGCCGGTAAACCACACACGCTCCTCTAATGTCTTCGCAAGGGCACAAAGTGTAATTTCATGGAATTGCATAAGTTCACTTTTGCCTAAAGTAACTAAGATTGGGAATTTGTAAAACATTTAGTTACTTTTGTACTTCATTATACTTATAATGGAAGGTTTCTTTCCTATCCGATCCGTCCGGCTAACGACCCTCCACTAGTCAAGAGTGCGGTGAGTAAGAGTGGATACCCATTCAATCGCCATTTTATAGGCAATTTCCTTAAACACCCCTTATAGACCAGCTTCGTGAATGAGGCCTACTAACGGTAAGACTGACTTTTACTCATACATATATATAATGTTAGACTTTTAATGTTATATATAGTATAGGGTGTATTTTACACTTTTAAAATACTAGGTGGTCAAATTTAACAATTATACTTTTAATTCAATTAAATTGCAAACCTAAACTTTTATGGATTTATTAAACCTCTTTTAATTATACACCCTAATTAATTAATAAAACCATAAGGGTGTGATTTGAACTTCTCAAAACAATACTAGGGTTTTAGAATTTAACATTCCTAAATTAAACCTTTAATCAACTTTTAAATTCCAAAACTTGAGGGCAAGTTTTGAAACATTTCAAAACATTAGGGTTTAGAATTTAAATGTACATCAAAATTTAAATTCCAAAACTTGAGGGCAAGTTTTGAAACCTTTTTCAAAACATTAGGGTTTCAACTATTTAAATTTCAAAACAAAACTTTTGAGTTCAAATTTAAACTATAAAACCTAAAGGGGAAAATTGAAACTTTTCATAACACAAGGATCAAATAACAAATAATATAAATTAAACAATTAATTTCATCATTATCTATATTTGACCTAATTTCAATTTCTTGCAAAATAAGTTACCCAATTAATACAAATAATCCAACTTTAATCATATAAGGAAGTTATTATCTAATCAATTGGTAATTATCTTTTGTTTAATCAAGGATATACTCATAAATATGTATAAAATCAGATTTTAATGACCTAAAATAGATAATGCAAGTATCCATGAGTAAAACAACAAGAAATCCCGAAAATAGCTCCATCTGATGATTGAACTCGCCGAGTACCACTCTGGACTCACCGAGTTGAGGCCTACTCGCCAAGTACACTGTGGTACTCACCGAGTTCATCAGGCAGGGAGCTCAAAACTCGATTTTGCAACTTGAACAAACATACAAGGCATCAATACAACAGAAACCAATCAAGGCTCTGATACCACTGATGGGTTTTAGCCATAAGAACATCCTATGTGCTCATACAAACCCTAATGCTTGGATCTAGGTTTCTATATTGTACATGCAATTCATCCAAGACCATAAACACTAGATCTAGCATATGATGATCAATATAACATATAAATTAGTGTTTAGATCATACCTTGATTGCTATGTAGCAATAACAATCTCAAATCCTCCTTGTAATGACTTTAGAAAGCTTAGAGTCACAAATGTCACTCCTCTAATGGTTCACAAACACCAAGAGTAACAGGATGAAGAAGAGAAGAGAAGGAGGCTGCCCAAAACATGTGGAAACCCTAATCAACAAGTTCACCACGTTTTTGAGCCTTAAGGGTCCTTTAAATAGAGAGGCTATTAGGTTTATCTAACAAGGAAACCCTAATTTGGATGCTTAAGCCCTAAGCAACCCATGGACTCCTTCCTTAACAAGCCTTGGACAATTTCTAATGGGTTTCCCTATAGAATTTGTCCAACCTTATTTTATAACGTAATCCATAGCCCAATTGGAGTTATGTTATAATTACAATCCCTTAAGTTTAATTAATCTCTTTTAGCCACAAACTTAATTCTTATTAATTCTTGACTAATATTAATTAAACAATATGATTCCTACTTTAATATATTATTCTCATAATATATTAATAAATCATATTTAATCCCTTCACTCCATAATACATCCTATCAAGTTGCTTTGGTGAAGGCAACCCAAAAGGACCATGCACCATCGGGTCAAGTACATACCAAAATAGTTATGGACTTAGACACTAATCCAACACTTCACCGGCCGAACATCAGTGGTACGCAAAACGGCAGGAATGGAACCCTGGGTTGATCTCTGAACAAGCTATGGGCACTCAGTCTTCCGATGGCCAGTCTGGTTGCAGTGAAAGCAGACTGCAAATCCCTTGGGGAAATCCTTCGCCATACGCCCCTCCTTGACACACTCGTAGCAAATCCCTGCCTGACATGATCCCTAATGACTCTTGCCGCACTTGCCACAAGCGCGGACCTTCTGGTCTCCTGACCTTGAATCAGCTGGCTTAGCCCGCTTAGCTTCTGGCGGCGATTGCACCGGCCGCCGGTCTCTCCCTTGAGACTCCGCATCCTTCCTGGCCTGAGTCTCCAACTCGATCTCCCTCATCCTGGAACTTGCTTGAAGCTCAGCAAATGTACGATAAGACAAGTTCACCATGAACTCTCGAATATCCCTCCTCCGAATGATCAAGTACCAGATCATGCATGCCTGCTCAGTCGACACATGCTTAGGGTAGAACAACGCTCTCTTGTGAAACAACCTCATAATCTCAGTTACCGACTCTGTCTTCTGTCTGAGAGACAGAAACTCATGGGCCAAACGTTCCCTCTCTACCGGGGGAACATACTCATCTCGGAACATCCCAAAAAATCTCTCCCAAGATACTACAACATGCTCTGCAGGAGTAAAACAGGATGTCGCGAACTTCCACCAGTCCTTTGCTCCCTGGCATGCTGGTTCAGCGCGAACCGAACCCTTAAATGTTGTGGACACGAACAAGTATAGAAACTTCCCTCGATATTAGAGATCCATCTCATCGCAGTGATCAGATCCTGAGTCCCATCAAACTATGGTGGCTTCGTGTTGTTGAACTCCCGATACAGCAACGAGTCACCCCCTATGGCCTGGCAGCAGCAGCACCTGCCTCCGAAACAACAGCATATTGCTCATCAACAGTCTCGATCAGAGTGGTCTTAATAGACCCAAACATCTCCGGAATAGCCTCCCGGATGGCTGTTGTCACCTCATCATGAATCATCTTGCGAATCTCGTCATCGCTAACTCCGTTGCTCTTTGGGGTGTGGTGTGTAGCTACCATGATGTCTTTGAAACACAACACAAAATCATCAGAGACTCGCTCGAGTATACTCACACTCGATCACTCGCCCCTACTTGTTCCTTAGCAACCTAAGGATTATAACTTAGGCTGCCTGCAAATCCGGTGCTTTTAGTAGCACGGGCCCAATACTACCTTCCACACGAAACCTGTATGATGAGTTGAATAACTCTTTGATCATTTAGATCTTTAAACAGGTTAATCATGAAAACGTAAAAATAGAAATATCAAGCACAATAGTGAATCAAAATATGTCGAATGATTCAATAGATTCAAGCCTCAGCAGAGCTCGACAAAGAACTTCCGCGGTAGAGGCTACTAGGGTTACAAATGATAAAAATAATATCTATGAATGATTAACTTCAAATCTTACGTACTAAGATGCATGCAAGCATCTATATATACCAAACCCTAGAATATAAAATCACGGATGGACAGGCCTAATCCGGATACAAAATTGGACTTAAGAACGAGGCCAAGACGCAACACATAATGGACCCTACAATCTCCCCCTTTGTGTCAATTGGAGCGAGATTCTACTTCGGCTTGCTGGGTCCAGCTACAGGAACTTTCTTTGTGGTGTCGAACAGACGAGGAATAAGAGCGAGAATGGTTTGTCTGAACCGAATGTACCACTGGATCATGTCATTAAATATTTCTTGTCATCTGAAGAGTTCTCCTTGCATCGATTGATGATACTCAGAACATGTTCCAAGCATGCAGTGGTATACAGATGCTTATCTGCCAAGGCGAATAGGCATTTTTGGCCTTCGTTCCTGGTGAACATGACAGATTTCCGTTTCGGGTCAATTCTTCCCATCTGCATCATATTTAAATCACTTGCAGAACCAACAGGACAAATGGTAGGCTTTTTCTTGAATATAATTACGATCTCCTGATCCATCTTGACAACCTCCATGATGTAGCAAACCAACATCCTTTTGAAGTGATCTATGATTGGCCCATACTCGGCTTCATTGGTGAGAAGGATGTTGTGCAGAATGATCCAATCATGTGGATTCAGGTTAGGAAGATCGGCAAGTGAAATAGCATGTTCTGTTTTGGCAGACCCCTTCAGCACTTTGAACCGAACATTCGTGAAGTTCCCCTCCTAAAAAGGTTTTAGGACCCGAACGTTTATAATCTTCTGGGCAATCCATGTCTGATACTGAGGCTGATCAGACCTCAGATAGAATTCAACAAGCTCCCTATCAACCTTTGGGTGAGGATGAGGGATATCGGCAATGTGAGAAAAAGCATGAAAAATGAAGGTCTTTCGGGTCAAGGGCATGTCAAACTGAGAGTCGACACAATTGAACCTATCCAAGGAAATCACTGGTTCGAGCCATAAGATGCTGGGAGTATCAATGGCTTCTTTGATAAGCTTCTTGAGAGTCCACGGAGGAAATAGAGTTTTGCGACTCTCAAGGAGATCATGAGCCTCCATTTTTCTTTCGTTTGCCTCGGCCTCTCTGGCAACGCGAGCACTCATGTCTGCATCCTTTTCCCGGCCTTGTTTCTTCAAGAGATCAGCGATGGTCTCTTTATCATTATCATCATCACTGTCTTCAACAATCTTCTTCCCTTTATCTTTAGCACCCGAACCTAAAGGTTGACTTGTTGGAGGAGGTTCGGTTGCTTTAGTTGATGAAGAAGCGGGAGGCGGTTGAGACACATCTTCTCCCTCTTATTTTGGATGAGCCACGAACTCAGGAAGCCCTTCAATTTTGCTGAGTAGATCAAGGGCGGGAGCAAGCTTCTCAGCTAGAGTACGCCTCACAGAATAGTTCAGAATGGGATCATGCGCTTCAATAATGTTGGAGAGGGGGGCGTGGACATCCGAAACACACGTGGAAATGACCGTTCGCTCAGATCGGAGAGACGCAACCTCCTTTTCTGATTGGAAAAGTTGAAGACTCTTCAACTTTAGAGCAGTGGTTTTGTGAGCAAGAGCATCCATAACGGAGTTTTCTGAAGCGAGATCTTCTTGCAGCTTTGTCAAGCGCTTCTCAACAGTCTCCTGGAAGGTTTTATTGTCATCATCGAGAGACTGATGAAGACTGGCAAAGGACTGCAGTTCGTATGTGAATGAAGTGGACAACTTCTCGACAACGGAATCGATCTTCGTTGCATTGGATTCAGCAACCCCCTGTAAAAACTGGAAAAGATTGTTAGAATCAAGAAATAGTTTTTCGACTTTTTCGGTCGCAGTAGCACACACCTTGGTAGATGCGTCGATAGCAGCAGTGGCGGAGTTGATTGAGGCTTCTTGTGCCTTGGTGAAAGAATCAACTAGCCCCTGAATGACATCCTCTGAGATAGTGGACCGAGAGGAAGAGGAGGAAGCGATGAGACTGTCGATTTTCTCATGAAGTTCCTTGAGATCATTTTTAGTGACAGGAGCATCATCGTCATCATCACTTTGAGCTTGGTACGGACTATAGTAGACAGAGTCAAAAGTCATGTCTTCTCCACCAAGAAAATGTTCATCATCTGCTGAGTGGTTGGGAGATGAAGGCGAGGGTGGAGGTTCAGTTGTGGTAGTAGGTTCGGGTATGGAAGTTTGTTCTGTAGCGGGTGTGGGTTCGGGTGCTGAAGTATGAGCCCCCGTATCAGATATGTTGGTTCGAACTCTAGTGGTGGTTGTTGTCGTAGCTTCTGAGAAAATAGGAGGTGGTACAGGGATAGAGTTGGGTGGTATATGAGTAGTGGAGGTTATGGGGGAATGGAAATAGAGATGGAGATTGGGGGAGGAGAGACAGGTTTAGATGAAACGGGTACCTCAGGTGAAGGAGAACGTGTTGGAGTGTTACCTCGAAGCGACTCCTCTGAGTCTAAACTCTCATCCTCTGATTCACTGGAGGAAGAGGCAAGAATGAGTTTGCGCCTGGTCTGGGTTTTCCTCTTCTTTGGTGGAGGTGATTGAGCTGCCTTCGAAGGTTTTCGCTTCTTTGGAGAAGGACCATTCGCTCATTTGACAACTTTCTTGTCTTTCCCCTTTTCTGGTTTCTTGCCCCTGAGAGCAGGCTTGTCAGTGTCGTGGATGGATTGAATCATTTCTGGAGTGAGCTCTCTGGGGCCTGAACGAAGAAATTCCTTGTAAGTCTTAATGATGCGACTGTCCCTTGGAACACACGCATACATTGATTCAGGGATTGAGCCAACGAACTGCAACTTGGAGGAATCAGTCACGATGATCTTTGTTGTGTGGAAAATACCGATCGAGGATAGTGGAGAATCAACAACGACAGGGAGATGATACTTGTCCATTGCCCACTTTGTGACCAGAGTCCAGAATCTGGCATAAGAAATCTCAGAATGGCGAGAAGTGGAGGCAAGACTTTGGGTCATCTGCTGCCATAACACAGAGCCATAGTCAAGATTAAGGCCGTGATATAATCCGTAGAGAATCGTCATAAACAGACGGCTAGCCCCGTCAGAACTTGCGCTTCTTTCTGACAAACCCTTGAATAGCACCGTGAAGAAGCCATTCCACTGTGGAGGAAGACAGGATTTCTTGAACTTTGTAACTGTAGTTAGAATCTCAGTGTATCCCATGTTGTAAAACATGGAGAATAACTGTCCCACAGGAATAGACTCAGGGTTAACCCTAGACTCATCAGGTTCGAACCCTAGAAGCAAACAAAACCGCTGTTTGGAGATGGAGGTTTTGGAATCAAGAATGTCGAAGAAAATGCGATCGACAGACTTGTCATAGTGGGCAGTTAAGAAGATCTGCGACAAACACTCCATTAGAACGAGTTCAACCTTGGTTAGTGCTGGAACCAGTGGAGAGTGTTTGAGATACTCCACAGCTAGGAACTTGAATGCGTCGTAGACATGTGGGGTGAGATCAATGATTAGGCTTTGCTGAGGTCGGATAGGCAGAATGTGGGAGGTGGCGTGAATAGAAGAAGAATCCGCCATTGAAGAGTGTTTTGGAGAAGAAGATGAACAGTGGGAGAAAATAATCGTTTCTTGCTCTCTGAATTTTGGGTGCAGTAAAGAGGTAAAAGACTTTAGGGTTTACCCTTTATACCGTGGGTTAGAGGAGAGAGAAGAATCCGCCCCCAAATCTTCTTGAAAATCGAAACGTTTCCTGAGTTGATTGACGCGTGACAGATTAGCAACCCCTATGATTACGTATGAGAGAGAAAAACTTTTCCGTTTTGCACGCCTTCCCATCAAGTGCCATTTTGAATGCCAAAACGTTTAGACTTTCGGCTGAGTCAGCAACTTATCCTTTTAAAATGAGTTGTCTTCATAGATAAAAGTAAACACGTGTAGTATTAGCCATAACATCCCGTTGAGAATATTGTATTAAAACCGGAGCCATAAAAATAGCTTATGATGAACGAAACCAGATTTTTGGAAAATCAAAAAGATTTTCGTGCATAGAGTGTTCAAGATAAAGAAATAAAGCAACACATATGTGGGAATTTGTGATGTCAATAAAGACACGAAACAGTGGACCCCGGGCACGAATCGCTTCCTTCAAAGTCAAGAGAGACTTTAAAGTGTTTGTGTGGTTTCCCGTTGAATTATGATTAATCACTTATTAAGAAGTGTTGAAAGGCATATTTTAAAGAGGCTGATAAGGGTGGCTTTCGCTTCAGTTCAGAGTTCCTCATGTTGACATAAGAGAGAATCCGAATGAAGTACTTGTGAGACCAATGTGGTCTGTTGAACAAGTAGGCTTGGATAATATTTAAGTGACATGTTAGAAATACTTGGTGTGAAATCTCAAGAAAAAAAATTAAAATTGGATTCTAAGGGAAGAAATGTTATGGTATGTAACGATTTCATAAGAATCACACAAAAAGAAAAATTAGAGATTTCATGGTACAACCACTTGGGTGTATTCGTTAATTCATGAGTGAAAACTAGAGCAAATTTAATTGTTCACCGTCAATGCATAGTAGGTATTGAATTGTGGGTTTCACTTAGCACGTAGTGACACGAAGCTAAGATCACAAACACAGAGATTGTGTAACCATAAACCTCAATGGTAATTTCTGAGAGTCTCAAGGGTTACTTGTATGAAGCGAATATGATGGAGAAAAATATTTGAGATGGTGTAAGAAAACCAAAGTACCTCTGCTAAAATTATAGTGACAAAGCAGAAAACTCCTAACTCATATGAGAAAAGAGTGAGGTAGCTCATGATTAGAATAAATGCAGCAGCCCGATTGGGAAGACAAGGTTTGTATATACCAAGTCAATAAGGCTTTTATTCAGAATCAATTGAGGCTTTGGATGACATGCAACAACATGCTTCTAGGGACACTTAGCTAGTAGAAAGTGTCGGAATGATATCTGCCCCATCGTTAATTTGTAAACCGTTAATATAAACAAAAGATACAAAAAGAAAAAGAAAATATTTTTGGAACTTTTTATATTTTTGTAAAGAGAAAAACAAAATAAACCAAACAAAAAAATAATTTCTGGAACCGAACCCGAAATAGACCGAACGCTCGGTTCATTTCGGTTCAAAAAAAAAATTGGTTTTGGAATTTTTGGAAAAACTAATGTACAAATGGGTACAACCAAAAATATCACCTTGGATAGATAAGCGAAAAAAGTGCAATGGGACCGAACCCGAAATAGACCGAGCGTTCGGTACATTTCGGTTCCCATGTGAACCTAGCCCGAAATAGACCGAGCGTTCGGTTCATTTCGCTTCCAACTTTTAGTTATGAGAATGTATTTTTGGTACTGACTCCGATTCCATCATACCTAGGCCTTGTAGAATTTTATTAAAACTTGCTTCAGGAAGGGATTTGGTGAAGATGTCAGCCAGTTGATCAGTGGTTCGAACAAAGTGAATCTCGACATTTCCTTCTTCAACATGATCCTTAATAAAATGATACCTCAGTGCTATATGCTTCGTCTTGGAATGTTACACTGGGTTATGATAGATCCTAATTGCACTTTCAGAGTCACAATATAGTGAGATCTTTTTCATATTGAGTCCATAGTCCCAGAGTTGGATTTGGATCTAAATCACTTGAGACGTGCATGAGGCGGCTGCAATGTACTCTGCTTCGGCTGTAGACAGAGAAACACACGTTTGTTTCTTAGATTGCCAGCTCACCAACTTCCCGTCGAGGAATTGACATCCTCCTGTAGTGCTTTTCCGATCTAGACCAGATCCTCCAAGGTCTGCATCTGAGTAGGCTTGAACAAAGAAACCCGAGTTTGAGGGATACCAGAGACCGAGAGAGGTCGTTCGCTTCAGGTACCGGAATATGTTCTTCACTGCCAACATGTGTGGTTCACACGGATTTGCTTGAAACCTGGCACAATAGCAAACTGAAAACATTATATCAGGCCTGCTAGCTGTGAGGTACATCAGAGAACCAATCATTTGGCGATAAAGTGTTATGTCGACTGCCGGTTTTTACAAAGATGGTGTGAGCTTGGTACCGAACGCCATAGGGACTTTGACCTTTGAATCTCCCACCATGCCAAACTTGGAAAGAAGAGTCTTGGTATATGCTTCCTGGTTAATAAAGATGCCTTCAGGTCCCTGTCTAATATTTAAACCAAGGAAAACGTTAATCAGACCCATTGAGCTCATTTCAAATTTTGTCTCCATCAGCTTTCTGAATTCAGCTGTTAGGCTAGGATTCGTTGAGTCAAAGATGATATCATCGACATAGATTTGAACGATCATTAGGTGGTTACCTTCCTTTTTACGAAAGAAGGTTGGGTCAACTGAACCTTGTTTGAATTTGGACATCTTTAAAAACTTAGTAAGTGTTTCATACCATGCCCTAGGTGCTTGTTTCAGACCATAAAAAGCTTTATCCAAGATGTAGCAGCGATATGGATGATTTTCATTCACGAAGCCAGGAGATTGCTCCACGTACACAGTTTCTTCAAGTTCCCAATTCAGAAAAGCGCACTTCACATCCATCTGGTAGACCTCGAAATTCTTGTGTGATGCATAGGCGAGAAATATTCGAACGGATTCCAGCCTTGCTACCGGAGCGAATGTCTCTTCATAATCGATTCGTTCTTCATGGCAGTAACCTTTCACCACTAGCCAAGCCTTATTCCGGATTACATTCCCCTCCTTGTCCATTTTGTTCCTGAACACCCTATTGAGACCGACAACTGAGGCATCTTTTGGTGTTGGAATGAGTCTCCAGACTTTATTTCTTTCAAACACATTGAGTTCATCTTACATTGCCTGAACCCAATCAGAATGATCAAGGGCAATATTGACGGTCTTCGGCTCAATTTTGGACACGAAAGAATTAAACATGCAGAACTCTACTTTGGAGAATAGGGAAGTTTGTTTTGCCTTCACTTGAGATCGGGTTAGAACTTTTTCAGATACATCACCCACTATTTGAGATACAGGATGATCTCTGGTCCATTTAGTGAGAGGAGGATAGTTTGGATCATAGGATGGATCCAATTCAGCATTGACCATTTCTTCCAACTCTGATTGAATATCATCATCATAGAGCATATCGGAATTCTCCCCCTTGACAGATGATGATCCAAGAAATCTTTCTTCAACAGGGCTTTCGGGTTGATCCAGACTTTCGGTTGTTACTGGACTTTCGGGTGCAACAGGACTTTCGGGTGCGTCAAAAATTGGATTTTTCCCCTGAATATAAGAGTCCTGCTCATTTGAAGAGGATAGATTCTCCCCCTCGACCGAAGTACCACTCTGGGGAGGTTCTTTTCGAACTAGTTCTTCCGCTCCCATTCGTTTGGCTGCATCTTCTACGATCTTCTTAAGGTGATCAATCTTGTTGTCTGCTGCCGTGGCTTCAGAGTGAGCTGCTTTCTCAGGTTCATCAAATAGATCCATGAACTGGTCAAAGAGATTGGCGATAGAGGCTGTGACTTGACCTGTTTGAGAGAAAATCTCTCTCATTGCTTCTTCAGTGGAATTCAACTTCTTGACCTAATTGTCATCGAACGTCACATAATAGGTTTCTTCAATTCTTTTTGAACGCTTATTCAAAACCCTATAAGCCTTTGAAGTAAGAGAATATCCCAGAAAGATACCTTCATCAGCTTTGACATCAAACTTGTTGAGATGTTCTTTGGAGTTGAAGATGAAGCACCTGGAACCGAACACGTGAAAGAACTTGACATTCGGCTTCCTGTTGTTAATTATCTCATAAGGAGTGAGAGAGAAACGCTTGTTGAGATAAGACCTGTTCTGAGTAAAACGCGCTGCAGCAATGGCATCAGCCCAGAAATATAAAGGAAGGGAAGCAAAACTTAGCATGGTTCTTGCCGCCTCACACAGGGATCGGTTTCGCATTTCTACAATACCATTTTGTTGAGGTGTATAAGGTGCTGAGAATTTGTTACTGGTCCCTTTTTCTGCCAAGAAGTCTTCGAATTGTTTGTTCTTGAATTCCAGTCCATTGTCTCTCCTAATGTTTCGAACGACTTTCCTTAGTTTCACTTCGACCTACTTGATAAAGATCTTCAGTTTGGGAGTCGTCGCAGATTTGTGCTTTAGAAAGAACGCCCAAGTAAAACGTGAGAAGTCATCAACAATAACAAGAATGTACTTGTTACCGCCAATGCTCTCGATTGATGATGGACCACATCAGCCGATGTGAAGCAACTCAAGTGGTTCAACAACTTTGGTGTTTATGATGGTTGGGTGACTTTGACGACTTTGTTTTCTGATTTCACGTGCAGCACATAAGTGTTCTCGATCGAACTTAAGCAATGGAAGACCCCGAACATGACCGCTGGTGACAAGCTTGTTAATGTCTTTGAAGTTTAGATGTGAGAGCCTTCAGTGCCACAACCAACTTTCGTCTGAGTGAGCTTTTGATAAAAGACATATTGCTGGATTCCCTTTGATTGGTCTGAGATTCAGAGGAAACATTTCACCTTTTCGATCTGATTTGAGAATGACTTTGTTGGATTTCTTCTCTATAATTTCTGAACCTTCGTCATCGAACGAGACTTTGAGACCGGTTCCTCCCACCAGTTGAGACACACTGATGAGATTATGCTGTAACTCCTCTACATACGCCACCTTTCTGATTGTAAAATATCCATTTGTTATCATCCCATAACCCTTTATCGTTCCATAAGAGTTGTTACCGAACTTGACATTGCCACCATTTTGAAGAGACCGAAACTCCCTTAACTCTTCCTTCCTTCCTGTCATGTGACGCGAGCAGCCACTGTCTATGTACCATTCTTCGTCAAACTGCTCGTCACTTATAACCTGCAAAAATTAAGCAGATTTAGGAACCCAAAGTTTCTTGGGTCCACGTGAGCCTTTTACAGAAACAGGAATAGTAAGAGAAACATCAACGAGTTATGTTCGTTTTATTAAGGTTGTTTCATCTTTTCTTTTAATAGTAAACACTTTGATTTTATTAGAATTAGATGTAGGTGTTTTGGATTTAGGTTATGGTGTTTGGACTTTAGCCTGCTTTTGGTCTTCATTGGCTGAGGAAATTTTCCTTTTTCCTTTCAAATCCTTTGATGATGTTGAATTTGGTGTAGGAACAGAATTCGGGTTAGAAGAAGATTGAGAACGAGAAGAATTAGAATAAAAGAGATTAGAATGAGAATTTTTCCTGTCTTGAGGATCGAAGTAACCCTTTCGGTTGAGCTCATTTGAGGGATCGAACCTGGACTTTCGGTTGCTGATTGATGATGAACCGAAGCTGGATTTTCGGGTGTTGCAGGTTGGTAGCCCGAAACTGGGTCTTTTATTGTAAAAGCTTGACAGGCTGAAATCTGGTCTTTGCCTGTTGTTATTTGGTGGACCGAAACCAGCTCTTCGGTTGTTGTTGCTTTCGGGACCGAACCTATCCTTTCGGTTTTGTTCTTCCCGTGGCCCGAAAGTCTTTCTCTGGTTCTTTTGAATCGGTGATTCGAAGTTCCTTTTACTCCTGTTTTCTTCTCCTTTTGACTTAGAATGTTTGTCAAAGAGAATGTAGTGAGGATTTTGAGAGTGCCAAAACTGCTTTCGCTGTGAGAGATTTTTCTTGTATCTCAAGTTTCTCTGCTGCTTTTGATTTTTCACCTGTTTCGGTTGTCTGTGGATATTTGCCTTTTGTTTTGGCTTCTTAGCAACAGGTTCACTTTTCATGGAAGAGGTTTCGCTAGTTGAGGTTACTTCTTCCGCTGGAATCTCTTTTGTGCCACTGGAACTTGGTACGTCAAAATTGGTAGGCTTATTCAGAGGTTCGGGCACATATCTTCCTTTGACCTTCCATGATGTTCACTCCGACAAACCGACTGTTTCATTTGTGTTGTCTATCGGTGCAGACCAGAAAAACTCATCACAACCATCTGCCTTATCTTCATTCACCATGGCAGTGAGTTCGGCTGTCTGATGTTCGGTTACTCCCGTGACCTTATAAACCTGATTGGGAGTTATTCTGACCTTTTGAAACACAACAGCCGTTTCTTTAAGGATTGGGGACTTAGTTTTGGACAAACGAGCGAATTCCACAGAATTTTCAGAAATCAGAATTTTGTGGTTTTCAGGTTCGCTCCTAATGAACTCGGAATAGTCAACAACATCCTCTACATAAATTTCACTCATGTCATCGTCCTCATTAAGTTCAGATGCATTTTCAATATCAATTTTATTTTCTGAACTCAATTTGGTACTCAATGAGTCAAATTTTTGTATGGTTTTGGCCCTGAGTTTCAACTTATCATTTTCATCCAAAAGATTTTTAAGCATGTCCTTATGGTCTTTGGACTTTATAAAAGATTCAATTTAGTCCAGACCATACATATAAGTAGGATTGACATCATCAGAAGATACAACACTTTCACAGTTGTATGCTTCGGCATCGATTTCATTCTCCTTAAACTCAAGGAAGGGTAAAATCATGCGATGTATCTTCTGTCCTATTTAACAGTTTAAATGCAGCTGAGTAATGTTAGCATAAAGCCTTTTGGCAATTAAACAAAAAACATTCCTCTGTTCTAATAATTTGAGATTGTCTCTTTGCAAATAAATGTTCTCATCCCTAGACTTAACCAACTCCAACTCTTTCTGCTCTATCCATATCCTTCACTCCTCACTCTTGGATGACACCTTGCTTATTTGGTCAGTTAGATTAGAATTCGTGACCCGTGTTTGAGTTAAACAACTATCTAGATTTGAAATTCTTGAATTCAAGTTATTTAATTCCTTTTCATATGATTTTTGTGGAATTTTACATGAAACAAAAATAGATTGTACCTTCTTGATCAGTTCATCTAGCTCACTGATCTGTACACTGAGAGGTTTCGCTGTAAAGCACAAGTCCTCTCTCTCCTTAGCCTCTTCGTTTCCACCATCAGTGTTGTATCCTCTCATCTGGGATACATCTGACACCATCGGACATCTTCCACTCGCATCAATATTCTTCGCCACATATGCTTTTCCATGCGAAGGCTTTCTCACTTCATCATCTTCCGAGTCAGTCGACCACACCTTCACGCCACCGAACTCATCATCATCTAATTGTAGGGTACGTTAGGTGTTGCGTCTTGGGCTCGTTCTTAAGTCCAAATTTGTATCTGGATTGGGCCTATCCATCCGTGATTTTATATTCTAGGGTTTAGTATATATAGATGCTTGCATGCATCTTAGTTCGTAAGATTTGAAGTTGATCATTCATAAATATTATTTTTATCGTTTGTAACCCTAGTAGCCTCTACAGCGGAAGTTCTTTGTCGAGCTCTGCTTAGGCTTGAATCTATTGAATCATTCGACATATTTTGATTCACTATTGTGCTTGATATTTCTGTTTTACGTATTCGTGATTAACCTGTTTAAAGATCTAAACGATCAAAGAGTTATTCAACTCATCAATTGGTATCAGAGTAGTCGACTGTGTAATTCATACACATCTCTTCTGTGATAGAAGTGATTAGGGTTTATTCCGCATTCGTTAATATTTATTGAGCCGTCACTCATAATTGATGTATCTCATTAATTATTCATCTTGCCCTAATATTACGTATTACAAAGTCTGATCTTATAACAGGTTACACGATCAAGCATGGACGATTCTCAATCCAATCCCTTTAACATCTCTAACAGCATCGGATCAACCACCAAGATTCCAATTCTCTATACTCAAGACTATGAAGTATGGGCGCACCACTTTGAAGATTACGTTATTGGATCTGAAGATTACGGGTATCTGATATGGGAAGCTATCACTTCTGGTCCTTTCGCTCATTCAAGCACGTCCAGGATCATTAAAACTCAAAAGGAGTATAATGATCTATTAAAAGATGTGAAAGACGTCACTCAGGATGAAAAGGAGAAGTTCCAATGCAACATTAAGGCATTGAGACTAATTCGATTCGCTCTTCAGTCCAACACGTTTCGATTAGTCAGTTCTTGCAGTACAGCAAAAGAGATCTGGGATCGGCTGCAGGAGCTGTACTCCACAGATGAAGATCTAGAGCATTCGATTCAGACCCTACTTCTCTCTGAATTTGGAGAATTCAAGCAGATGCCGGATGGGGCTGTTACACAAACATTTGATCGGTTCAATCATCTTCTCAGCAAGATGATCAAGCATGACATTGAAAGAAAGCTTATCGAACAGAAGGTCACATTCTTAAATGGCCTAAGATCCGAATGGAGAGCTGTTGTGTCAACATTTAAAGCACATGAGCAGTTCAAATCGTACTCGTTGGCAAAACTGGTGGGGATTCTGAAATCCCAGGAAAAGACAATGCTACGAGAGAAAAGCGTGGTTTAAAATTTGGGGTCTTTGGCGCTTCTGTCCAAAGGTAAGAGTGCAGCAGAAGACGAAGAGGATTTAAATCTGGGAGATCACGATTTGACAGCTGAAGACTATGCTATGATGGTGTCAAATCCCAGAAGGTTCATTAAGAAAAAGTTCCCTGCCAACAAAAATCAAAATTGGCAGGGAAGCTACAGCTCTGAAAAAGTGAAAGAGGAGCCGAAGGTTGAAGAATCGAAGAAGGAAGCGAAGGGTGAAGCTGACTCTGGTGTCAGTTGCTTTTACTGTGGTGGGAAAAATCACTACGCAAAAGATTGCATGTTGAAGAAGACGGCAGAGAAAGATGAGGAGAAAGATGAAGAAGCAAGTCTTATGAAAAGACTGGAAGAAATAAAGAGGAAGAAAGCTACTACTAATCCCTCTATGAATGCTCTTATTGTGCAGGGTTTCAAAGCACTCCATGGATGATGACAATGGGCCCCTTGATGAAGTGTAGGTTAAAAGCACAAGACTTGTCTTTTCCTTATAAATAGTCATGTATTATTCATTATTAGGGTTAAGAGTGAGGCAAAATGTAGCCGACACGCTGTGAGGTTTCTTATGTAGTGTGAGATTCTTTAGTCTATTGTGAAAGTGTAATCTATTCCTCATATTTGAATAAATCGAGTGATCATTCGACAAAATCTTCATATTTGTGTTTGTTCTTATTTTCCGCATCTTGTTCATCAAATCTCAATTAGGGTTTTAATCCCAACACTGTAGTCACCCCAAGTCCTCCTCCTAGGATTCAAATTCACAAATTCTCTATATCTCACAAATCACAAACTACCCTCTCAGAAAACCCCTCTCAAGCTCGTCTAGGTATCTCTTCCCTGTATCATCTCCTGACTCAGAACTTGACACATACTTAGAACAATCAGCATATAACATTGATCAAAAGAATCTCCAAGGCTAAGGCATCACAAATCAGGCAACACTAGCCCTAGAATTATGAAATACTAAGCCTACTTTCTATGATGAAATTTTAATAGAAAATTTCATAAATATCTCATAACACAAAAGTAAGGGTATTTAGGGAAATCACCGTTCGGGCTCTGGCTGATTGTACACGCCGCTCCAACTCGTTTTCTTTTAAAACTCTTTCTCGTTTTACAAAATCATTTCTTTTGGGAAAGTTTTCTAAAATCCTCACTTTGAGTCCAAACACATCCGAAGGTGCATCCGAATCCCTCAAACCAAAGCTCTGATACCACCTTGTAACAACGAAAATTTCAAACAAAATTTTTTCCATTTTTCAAACACAATAAACACAAGTATTGTTTCCCAAAATCTCAAGTATCAACATTAACACATTTTATATCAAAAGTTGTTTATCACAAAATCTAGGATCCTCCAAAACATGTCTTCAATGCGAGTTGGTGTACAATCATGTCGAGGCCTTCCCGCGATCATCGGAAGTACCTGAAACACATAACACATAGCACGGTAAGCACGAAGGTTAGTGAGTTTCCCAAAATACCACACACAGCTCAATAGCCACTCTAGGCATAACTCAATATGACCCTCTGGTCCATGTGTCTCAGTGGGACCCTCCGGTCTCTACTCAATAAGCTCATAATAACAATACTCAACATAAATCACAAAGGCATAATGCAGAATACCAAATATACAGATAAGCACAATAAACATCTCAAACACACAAAGGTACCGCTCATGGTAAGTATAGTGAGAAGACTCACCTTGCAAGAAATCAACAAATCTTGAACTCAAATCACCGGTCTAGCCTCCGCCTAACACACACGACAATTATCCCTAATTAATCATGGCTCTCAAGAGGCTACACTAACTCACAGAAGGGAAAAAGACCATTTTACCCCTCGATGACCATAAATGTCCATCAATTAACCAAACCCTAAAAGTCGACATAAAGTCAACGACAGGTAGTACGCTACGCATACCAACTCTCTATGTTGGGCGTACTTGGATGCTATGAAGGCATCGGGGATGCACTACCCTTACGCTGCGCGTACTGGAATTACGCCCGACGTACGCACCAGTCTAAACCTTCTCACTCGTTTGGTCTTAATCAGTTAAGACCTTGGCTCATTTTACAGATCTAGACTCCCTAACAACTCTTAACACATAAAGTCAATGACTTTAGGCCTTTTCATGGCTGATATGGTGACATACACACAAAATATTCACTCTTTTATCTCAAGAAGCTCATAACTCATGCATTGATTGATTCTAACGACCAAGATTGGATTTTTATGACATTACACCACTAATACACTCAAAAGGGGTTGGTCCTAGTCTCTAGAGCTCAAGATCTCATCAAGTCTCCCTTTTTGGGACAAAACCCAAAAATACTCTACTATGATGCTCATAACAAAAGAGTGGTAAAGTTTGAAGCTTTATACCTCTATATGAAGCCCCCAACTTAGATATGCTCAGATCCAAGAGCTTGGACTCCTACTCCTTCTTCTCCAAAGCTTTCTCTTCTTTTCAAGAACACACAAGAACTCTCAAAGGCTTAGAAATGCACTCACAAGCTTTAAAACGAGGGTTAGGGCACACTTAGGGTTTGTTGTCTGAGAAAGGTGGCCAGAAATGAGGTCATCATATCCTTTATATAGGGTACTCACCCTAAATTAGGGTTTTCACTCTGGACCTAGTACGCCCAGTGTACTAGGTGGTTTCCGCATCAAATGCACGCTTGTGAGTACGCTGAGTGTACTCTCTTATATGTCCTGCGTACTCATTCACCACCTTTTCTCAATAAAGGGCCAAAATAGACAAGTGCTCAAAGATTAAGGGTTACAAGATATACCTAGACCTAGGATGTTACAAGTGGGCTTAGAGGGACCTACACCACTTTGAAGAGCTTGAGCCTTTTGAATGGTTTTAGCCATTGAGTCCATCCAATCTTGAACTTTAATGATCATGGCCACTGTGTTTGCATTGTTGATAGCATCCGCCTAGTACTTAGCCACATTTTGAATTTTCTGCTCCTTTAACTACTACTGTTTGTTTTGTTGAACTTTTCGGGCCTGGAATGCCCGTCTGAACGCTTCATACTTCTTGACTTCGGATTTAGTCTGAGGTTTATATTGAACCCATGAGTCATCAGAGTCATAGCTGTCAAATCCTTTTTGTCGCGCCGGGTATCCCCAGGTTCATGGATCCTTGCATGTTTGTCCTCTCCACACCTAAACCACCTAATTGTTAGGTAAGCAGAGTAGGATTTATGAGCTTCCTTGGTGTCCTTGACCCATAGTCAAGTTTGGCCTCGACTCAATTTTGGCAAGGGCCAAAGAATTGCTTAGGGCGTTTGGAACCAACTAGATCCTCTTTGGCTTCAATTGGGGTCGACTCTCCATGATCGGATGAAGCAGACACACTTACTGTGTCTGAGTGGCTGGGAGGGTTGAAGCAAATGGGTCTGCGGGGACCCCAAGGACTACTAAAGTATTTTGAGAGACTTCGGTATCAATCCGGTCGCGAATATGGCTAGGACTTGGGTTTGTTTTTCGTTTCTTGTGAACAAGAAGTGGACATGAGTCACTGTCTGATTCTTCTGCAATGTGTACAGGAGAATGTTGCAGATGCGGTGGGGATTCATTTGAGGACACAAATGCCTTACGTTTCTTTGAGAATTTGAGTCTCTTTGACTTGAGGTGGGGGGCTTTCTTTAAGGATAATAACGACTTTTTCCTTTGGGATACAGGCTGACTTGAGTATGTAGTGGTAGTTGGGGCTACGTTACTCACTGGATGATGTGATTCAAATGAGGCTAAAATAGACTGACTAGGTAGAGGCGGGGTAGAAAGGTATGGGTCAATGCCTTCTGTAGCCTTTATATAGTCCGTGAGTTCTTTGGTTTCCAGTCCGACAGACATTAACAAGTATATGGGTAACTGTATCTGAGGTCCAAAAATAGATTGATCTTTAGAGGGAGGGTACCTTTTGAGATCACGAGTGATGAAGAAGTTGATCTCGTTGCCCATGCAGATTCCTGCATCATGGTGAAGGTCTGAAATGCACAATGACCAGAAGTGTGCAAATATGAGTTTTGTTGCGCCTGCCCTCGAATTCTCCTTTGGAATATACTAAAGGAAGTCGTCCCACAAGATTTGACCATACTTGACATCGTTCCCAGTGAAGAAGCTCAAGACAAGTTCAAGCAACTTCAGGCCCATGTTGTCAGTTCCTCTGGTTCTTCTAGAGAGACTCTAGATGATGAAGTGACAAAGAAACTACCAAACCACAGACAACTGGTTCTTCTTGAATTCCCCAATGCCTTTGAGTTTCTTTTAGTATCCCATCTAATAGAGTGAAGTGACGATGTCGTTCATGCTTGGAGTGTAACAACTTGTAGATGGATGAACACGAAGGTTGATAGCACTCAGAAATTTGTCTTTAGTCAAGATGACCAATGAATCATCAACTAGGTTGAGATGAACTTCCTGTAGGTTTTTGTTTGGGTGAAACGCTGAGAATGCGCATTTGAAAAGGGTCGAGAGAGGAACAACATCAATAAATGAGTCAAAATTCTCCAAACAAAAGGTGTGAATGTAAGAATTTGATGATCAGACGAATTGATTCGTTGTAGGAGGGATGATCTTTAAAAATTGCCATAAAATTGCTCAAAGCAATTGCTTGCGATTGAGTTCTGATTGTGGATTCAGAACGAGTGGGTTGCACTGATCCTGATGCTTTGGATTGTTTCTTTAATACTCCAGATTTCCCCATTTTGAAAATAGTTCAAGAACTTGCAAAAAACTTTTGATTGCAGGAGGAAGATGATGAAGATCGTATAGAGTTCAGAAAGCGTAAAACTTCCTTGGGAGGGAAAGTGGCATTTTTATATTTCCGGATTCCAAATGGGTATTGAATTTACCCTATCTATGTCAATTAATGATAAAAACCATTGGGTTTTAATCATCATTAGCCGTAAATAAAATGAATCAAAAGAAGTTCTTATATATTTTTTGATTTTTCAAAATGGGGCATTTAATGATTTGTCAGGCCCATTGACACACGTTTGGAGATCGTGTGGTGAGGGTCAAGAACCCGTTGAATAAAGGTGGAATATGGAACAAATTCGACAAATTGGGGAAAGGATCTTTAAGAATGATTTTGTAAAGGAGATTAGACAGTTTAACGAAAATTATTTCTTAAAAGATTTCTGTTATGTAAATCTGGTTTATTTGTCATTATCCCTAAAATAGGTCTGAAACCAAAAGATTGTTTGAGAAAGGACTGAAACGTTGTATGCTACAAAAGAATGTTTGAATTTAATACGAAAGAATTTTATTTAATGAAAAAAATTCAATAGCACACATTGTTGTTTTTTTTTGTTGAAAATTTATGAAGTGGTTGAAAATCATTTAGTGCGACTGCGGATTGATTCATCAATGCAGATTGATTCTTCACACCGGTGGATGAGCATGTGACTGCGCTAGAACAAGCTGAGGAGCAGTTGACAAAAATATAAGAAATAACAAGATATAAGAACCCAAAAATATAAGTTTGATATATGGTTGCGGTACACAGAGTATACTGAAACCACGTATGATAGATATATTTAACTAGGACCGTAACGGAGACCATAAGAGGTTTGCAGTACCTAACAATTCAAGAAGAATTGTGCATCCGGATTCATCATCCCTAACATTTGTAGAAAACTGTTGAATTTAGTTGCATCAACTGCTTTTGTAAACACATCTGCAATCTCTTCGTGAGATGGAACAAAATTTAGTTCAATGTTACCTTTCAATATATGATCTTTGATGAAATGGTACTAAAGTTCAATGTGTTTCTTCTTTAAATGGCGAATAGGATTATGAGAAATCGCTATCACACTCTTTAAAGAACAATAAATTGGTATCCACAACATTTTGTATCCGTAGTTCATCAGTTGGGTTTTCATCCAAAGAACTTAAGAATAACAGCTCGCTACGGCCACGTACTTGGCTTCTGCGGTAGACAAAGAGACACAATTTTGTTTCCGTGAAGACCAGCTTACCACTCTTTGTAACACCCATAAAAATCAAGACAACTTTAAACTTTTAAAATGCATTCCAAATTCAATAGTTATTACAAAACAAGTTTCCAAAAGTATTTTATATATCAGAGTATCCCAGAAGAAAATCATCCAAATGAGGAGCGGTACGATCACGCCTTCGCCTTGCCACGATCCCATGATGTACCTGAAACAATAAACTGACACTATAAGCCCGAAAGCTTAGTGAGTTCCCCCAAAATACCGATACACATACAATCCACATAACCAAGTCAGCAATATCATAACAAACTAAACATCATGTAATTGTCCATAACTTTACAGACTAGATTACCCCTCCCTAGGCCCACAGCGTGAGTCTGGATTGCTTTCGGCCCACAGCTCACATCTGGCTTTCCATCAAGACCACAATACGAGTCTCCCTTAGCTTGTAACTGGAATGCTCCTAGGTATTTTGGTTTACCGCACGAAACAGTCCCACCTCAAACCCATCCCACATAACATATCATCATATAACATAACCACTGAGCATGTTGATAATCATGAACAACACAGGTACTCCTACAGATCTACCTAACTGGCATAACCACTAGCATGCAACCCTAACTTTATAATCAACCTACTATCATTGCTAGGATAACATATCCAATGGGCCGGCCTTGGTGCCTTAGACCCCTTAGTATAGTGAGGATAACTCACCTTGCAAATGTCGACTCGGTAGATAAACTCCAACTCTCGGATCACTACCACAAACTCCACAACCTATTATCATAATATAACCATACTCGTAAGTTCTCAACCTTTCAAGGTACCCCATAATTCAACTAGTCAAACCTTGGTCAAATTCAAAGTCAATAGTCAAGGTCAACAGTCCACATTGACCCTAACTCGTCGAGTATACTCAACTACTCGCTGAGTTCCTTGAGATACTTGTCAACTCGCCGAGTCACCAGAGTGACTCGTCGAGTTCCTAAGGTTCACGATCGAAACTCTAAGGCCACTCATCGATTTTCCTTCTTGCAACTCAACAAGTTCACACGCATCCATCAAATGGGGAAACCATAACCGACTCACCGAGTTGTTCATAGAACTCTTCGAGCCTACGACAATCTTCATCGGACTCTCTGATTTGTTCATCCAACTTGTCGGATTCATGCCCATCTTTATATGACTCGCCGAGTCCCTTCAGCCCTTCAACCATGCAACACTTTTTAAGCCATGTCAAGGCCCCAAATTGTAGATCCAACTTCCTTAGGCATGTTTATCACGTAAAGTTGCAAACTTTACGTGCATGTAAGGCTTTAAGACCCTAAAATGAGAAAGCTAATCTTGCAATGAGGTCACATCCTTGAGGGAAAGCTCATACTAGGAAAATCTGATGACTTTATGAATCTAGAAGCCATGGGGATTCATGATCTGAAGTTACAACTTCAGATCTTGGCTTAAGCACGAGAAACCATTCTTAAAAACTCATGTATAAGGGGTTTTATGAGAAAATGGGCCAAGGAAAACGATCTAGTACCTTCAAGAGAATGCTTGCTGATGCAGAACCTAAATCCCACAAACTCTATCTTCAACTAGCTTGTTTTCCCAAGTTATTCCTTCCCAAAATCCTTCCTCCAAGCTTAAACTCTCCAAAGAACACACACACACACACACACACTCGAGTTAGGGTTAAAGAGAGACAAGAGACTATAAAGGGGAGGCTGTGGGAGGCCAATGATCCTTTAAATAGGGTGGAATGCCCCAAAATTTAGGGTTTCATCTTCCAGCTCCTACTCGTCGAGTCCCTTCTTGGACTCGACGAGTAGGTCACTAAAATGCATGGACCATCCCGCTACTACTCGACGAGTAGGGCGGCCAACTCGTTGAGTAGACCCACAGACCAAAAAGATTCAACATAAATCAATACCTGAGAATCGGGGCGTTACGGTTTTCCTCCAAGAAATTGACTGGCATCGGAGGTACTTTTCCTATCCAATCTGCATCTGGCATGATCCACATCTGTAAAGGCTTGAAAGCTGAAGTCGTTTCCTGTAGGATACCATAGACCTAGGGCTTTGCTACCCTTTAAGTATCTGAAGATCTGTTTGACTGCGGTTAAGTGTGATTGTGACAACTGTCAATTTTAGCCAAGTCAAAATCAACTAAGTCAACAAGTCAAACCGGTCATCTCATCTAACCCTTGTATATTAGGGTTTCAATTATGTTTCTTATCGAACAACTCGCAATATTAATACAAAGTATCACTTAGAGTTTTCACGTGTTCAGAAATTCTAATCCCTAATCAGGGCAAGTGATGAAACTACTCGATAAAACATTATTCCTTGACCCTCGGGGGCATATAACAATCATAACAAGACTTAACGAGGTTTACGAACCTTGAATTACAGAGCCAAACACTCAAAAAGGTCACAAAAGAAGTCCCTCTCAATCTCTTTCACTCTAACTCTCCCAAATCTCTCTCTGTATGAGAAATCTCTCCAAGAATGTGAAATCTCTCCCAAATCTCTCTCTGCATGCGAAATCTCTTCAAGAATGTGAAATCTCTCCCAAAGCTCTCTCTGTATGAGAAATCTCTCCAATAATGCGAAATCTCTCCCAAATCTCTCCAAGAATGTGAAATCTCTCCCAACTCTCTTCAAGAATGTGAAATCTCTCCCAAATCTCTCTCAAAACCTCTTTTCATTTATTTTAATCATTTGGGGCATCCCGATACTTGACTTGGTGAAAAACCATTCGAAACGGGAAGATACATTGGAAAATAGCCTTTTAGGGCCGAAGTCCGTCTATAAGGACCAAACCTTCGTTGAGCCGAAGCCCCAAGGACCAAAACTGAAGTCCCCTTAAGGAACCGTAGCCATCAGACCGCAATGACTAAGGACTGGAACTACTGAGGACCGAGGCTGCTGAAGACCGCAGCGCTGAACCGCACCCGCAACTGGAGCACCGCACCTGACCCCGCCTTCGGTCCCTTCGGATGAGTCCGCCTGCGGTACCTGCTCGAACCGAATTCCTTTCCCCTCGGTTCCAATACACCCACCCAAAACATCACTCCGGTTCTAAGGCTGCTGAGACCGGAACCTCGCCCTGACTTCGGATTTCCCATTTTCCACCTGGTTTTCGACCACGACTCCGTTTTAAGCCCGTTTTTAATTATTTTAAGAGGGATTTTCACCCAAACTTATATTTTAACATATAAGGCCCTATATACTCACAAATTCAGAATATTTTTAGGAAAATCCTTATTTAATAATAAAATCTATTAAGTAAGATCTTGTGGTGGAGTGTTGACTTTGCCTTAGTGTATAACACAAGCAACCACCCCCATGCCCATTCCATGACCAGTCATTGTCCTTCCACCATACCTAGTCATTCAAGAGTACTTTCCCCACCATTTGACCAGCCACACTCTTGGTCAAAGGCTGAAAACTCTTATCTCTCCTCACCTTTCTCTCATTTCTCTCATTTCCACCCAAAGAACAAACACCTTTCTCTCTCACTTCTCCCTCCCTCAAATTCGAGATTCAAGGGCTGATCATCAAGTTTTCTCTCATTTTTGGTAAGTGATATTATCCTCCTTATGATTATTTCACTTCCTTCTACTCAAATCATATACATCATCACATTTGTGTTAGATCTTCAAATCTTCAAGGCATCTCCCAAGTGTCCTCAAGTTGAACACTTCTTTTCTCCATCATCCATCTACTGAAATCACTCAAGGTGAGTTCATACCCCTACATTTTCATTTTTTCTTCAAGTTTTAGGGGGGGGGGGGGGAATACAAGTTAAAACACCAAGAACACAACTAAACTCAAACAAAAACTTTCATCAGAAAAGTTGAGTCTTATTGACGGACTGTTTTTGACTATCTTGAACTTAATATATTTCAAAACTGTTTAATATGCAAATAGTTCAGGTTCATACCCTTAAAATGACTACTTTCACATCTCTATACGATTTTTCTACGATTTATGGTGATTTTTACAAAACTGCCTATGATTTCAGAAACGAATTCGGACCAGTATGTGAATATGAACATTTTAACACAAGTTAAAGACCTCCAAAAATCATAATAAAAATTATGAATAAACTAGACACATTTTATGAACTCTCAGAATTTACAGATTCAGGTTTTGACTTCGTATGCTTTTTCTAAAACAGTGCAGAAAGGTTAAAAACTAGTTAACAACTTATAACTTTCATAACACTGTCTATTATGTTGAGCAAAGTGTATAACAATGAGTTCTAAATATTGAATGTATTATCTTGTTAGTTTAACATCATAAACTGAAATTTAGTCATTCATGATAAGGTTTACTCATTCATTTCGAACACATATAATAAACTTCAATAATCATAGTTTATGGATTTTCCTACATGAAAAAGGTTTTACTCTCCAAGAAAATGAGTTTTCATATCATACGTGATAAATTATAATAGTAATAGTTTAAGGATTTCATATCACTAATTTATTCAGAAAAGGTAATTTTACTTCCTCCATGGAAGAGGTTTTGATATCAAACTATGTGTAAACTAGTTAACTTAGGTTGTGAGGCAATTCTCTCCCCATACGTTCGAGTACGGGATCCCAATTCCTATAAGTTATAACCAGAGTCTCTTGTAGGGAGAACGTGATAATTGTGTATAGATCTATATTGGGTTTGACACCCCACACCTTGCTACTAGCTACAGTGTGACCTGTAGGTCTACGAGTGACAAGAGTCATAGTATCTTAACGTCTGAAAAACGTTGTACAGGTTATTTCTCGTCATAGTATGGTTATAGCGACTCACATAGGTAGTTAACAATATTTCAAGTTTACATGGAAACTTTTACCTTGAAAGGGGGTTTACTTCTAAATCAAACGAGTTTATGTCGATTTAAACTTAGATGAATTATTTTAAGTATGGTAAAATACTTGTACACTTTCGGTCTTAGGATTAAAGATACCTAATAACACATAAAGTTTACAGGATTTTTCTCAAATCAAAAATGGTTTTATGCTGATTTAAAATCATTTTTATAACTTTAAGTACGGAAAATACTTCTTTATTTTCGGTCCTGGGATTTAGGACTACATAACTTTTATAAGGAAAATATTGGATTTTCTTTGGAACATATTTCTATTAACACTACATCTCGTCTAGAATTGTTAGACTTCAACAGTTCATTTAAATCAAATTATATGTAATTTATATACGCTGAGTGATCATAGAAGGAATCTATGGGTTCTTCTAGAGTTCATTATCGCATAACATAGGAGCATTCATTCCACACTTAACTAAGAAAATATTGGATTTTCTGGAAATCATACTCTATCGCTTTTACAAGGAAAACAGTTACTTCCTCAAAAAAAAACTCTTATGACCTCACCAACTTAATTGTTGACACTTTTTCAGAATTACTTGTATTCTCAGGAAATTAGTGAAACAGGAAAACCATCAACATTTTGAGGACAGGACGATAAATCGTCAAATAGTTCATTTTATCATCATAATGTAATTGATTTGAATCATGTAAACATATACTTTGGTGTAAAATTTTCAATTACATTTGTGATGGTTGTATATACTTTGAGCACTATTATACTCGTTGTTGTGATACTTTACATGAAGCCCTCCACCTCGGATGTTTCCTCCATCCTTGGTTTGGGGTGTGACAACAATACTTTAGGGTTGGCTTGGTACCTAGCACATAAACTTGTTGCAAAGACAATGCCTGGTTTGCTTGCGGTGAGGTACATCAATGAGCCAATCATTCATCTATAAGTTTTGTGGTATGTTGATTCACCGGAAGGATCAACAGAAATCTTATATCCGAAGGCCATAAGAACCTCGGCTGAGGAACAATTATCCATTGAGTATTCCTTCAACTGTTCAGAGGTATATTTTTCCTGATGAATGAATAACCCTTGAGGGAATTCTTTCACTTGGAGTCCTAGAAAGAAATTAATCTCTCTATTCATGCAAATTCATCCACCATACCTTGATCTGTTGACCCAAAAATTATATCATCCACATAGATTTGTACAAGCATAAGGTGATTACCATTTGCCTTGTGAAACAATGTGGGGTCAATAACTCCTCTGTTGTATCCTGACATGACAAGAAACTCTGAGAGAGTCTCATAACATGCGCTCGAGGCTTGCTTAACACCATAAACTGCTTTCTCATGCTTAAAGCAATAATTTTGGGAACTCTAGACTTTCAAAGCCTGGAGGTTGTTGCGAATAAATTTCTTCTTTCAATTCACCATTCAGGAAAGTTCCTTTTACATCTATTTGATGTACTTGTATAATTTTGTGTGCTGCATACGCTAAGAAGATGCGTATTGCTTCCATCCTGGCTACAAGGGCATATGTTTCGTTGTAGTCAACACCTTCTAATTGACTATATCCCTTAGCAACTAACCTTGATTTTTTACGAATGAACGCACTAGATTCATAAAGTTTGTTTTTGTACACCCATGTTTTTCCAACAATAGTGTGTCCTTTAGGCTTCGGAACGAGTTTCAACACTTTGTTTCTTTCGAATTCTGCTAATTCTTCTTGCATGGAAGAGATCCAGTCAGGCTCCAGAATAGCTTCCTTGATGGATCGAGGCTTGACTGCAGACATAAAGGCTGGATAGTGGCAGTGGTCTGTAAGATCATGAGAGGATCAAGTTTGTACACCTGCAGATGGGTTTCCAATGATTTGACCCAGAGGGTGTTCTTTTGTCTAGACATGTAAACGAGATTGTTGATGATCAGCAACTGCGGTGGAAGGAATATCAATGTCAGAGGATTCTGCGGTGGGAGAATGCAGTTCCCCCTCAACATGTGATCGGCCGACAGAGGTGTCTTGGACTTGGACTGAAGGAGTGGGTTCAGAATGAGGTTCCCCTTGGATTGCGGATGGGAGTTCCTTTACCAAAGATGGTTCCCCCTAAAATAAAGAATGTGTGATAACCCTTGAGTCAGTTCTTGTGTCAATATTTTCTTCTTCATCTGAATCAAAATTATAGTCTCTGCGGATAGAAACGGGAGCTGTGTCTTCAAGAACTGGAACTTCGATGGGTGTCATAATAGCCAGAGTATTGCTTTCCCCCTCAACCGGCAAGGTGGAAGTTCCATGAGACAAGTCATCAGATACTGGTGGTCCAGAAACTTCAGCGTGTTGTTGTTGAGCTTCTGGAGACACAAGGATTTCAGAAAATTGAGTAGTCTCTACGGGGTCAAAGAGGTTGTCATAGATAACGTCAATTAAGTTAAGAGGACCCGAAGAGGTTGGGATATCACCTTCTAGGATTGTTTTCGTTTCACTTGAAGGAGCCATATTGTGGACGTAATAGTGATCGAATTTGACATCGAAACTTTCAACTATTAGCCGCGTGCATCTGATAAGAACTCTGTATGCCACCTTTTTTGTTGAGTAGCCAAGGAATATGCCTTCATCTGACTTTGGTGCAAATTTGTTAAGGTGATCCTTGTTGTTGATCACAAAACATCTAGACCTGAATATGTGAAAGAATCGGGCATTTGGTTTTCGGTTATTAAGTCCTTCATATGGAGTTTTGTTGAGACGTTTGCAGACAATGCTTCAGTTTTGGACAAAACATGTTGTTGGGACTGCTTTGGCCCAAAAGTATAGAGGAAGGTTTGCAAAGTTTAACATAGATCTGGCTGCTTCTACCAGAGTGCGGTTCCTTCAATCTACTACTCCGTTTTGCTGCGGGGTGTAGGGAGCAGAGAAGTTGTGACTGATGCCTTTGGTAACCAAGAAACTATCCAAGAGATGAATAGTGAACTCGGTTCTGTTGTCACTACAGATTCGGAAAACTGGTAGTTTGATCTGGAGTTCAAATTCCTTTATGAATTTTATTAGAACCTGCGGTGTTACGGACTCGAGTCTCAAGAAATAGACCCATAAGGAGTGAAGTTATCAACTATAACCAGTGTGTACTTCTTGTGATGGAGACTGGCTACTATATACGGACCGCAAAGATCAATATGCAGCAACTCTAGAGGTTCTGAAATTGATGAATCAATGACTAGTGGGTGACTTCCCTTAGATTGTTTTCCACACTCACAAGCAGAGCAGAGTGTTTCATTGTTGTATTTCAGAATTGGGAGGCCTCGTACGAGTTCTTCAGTGACAAGGTTGTTGATGTACCAAAAGTTCAGATGTGCCAGCTTGCGATGCCACAACCAACTAACTTCTGATACGGCTTTGGATAGAAAACATAGCTGCGGTTTCTCGATGATCAAAGAGACATCCAAAGGGTACATGGTCCCTTTGATTTTAGATTTGATCAAACAGGTGCTTCTATCACTTGTCATGATGTAGCAATATTCATTATCAAACTCAACCCGATGACCTGCTTTGCATAGTTGGCCTACACTGACGAGATTATGCTTGAGGACTTCTATGTAAGCAAACTTTTGAATAGAGAAGTTCCCTATAGTAGGAACACCGTAATCTCGGATTATTCCATTCACATTGTTGCGAAATGTGACTTTTCCACCATTGCATACATGCCAAAAATCTTGAAGGTATTCTAACCTTTCGGTCATGTGCAAGGAGCATGCACTGTCTATTAACCACTCTTCTTCTTGATACTCCTTCCACATTACCTGAAAATTACATGGTTAGTTTGGGCACCCAAATGAGTTTGGAGCCCGGGGGTACAAAAGAATTTTTCTTAGATGCGTGAGAGGAGATTGCGGGGATAGGTTTTGTATCAAATTTTAGACCTAGACCTAGATGTTTTGAGGTCTTTTGAGGATTACGAGATTTTGGAGGATTATGATGTTTGGGAGGATTTTGGACTTGATTAGGTCTTTTATGATGATAAAATCCAAAGGTAAGATTTTTCTCATTCATCCAGACACTTTGCTTGGTCAGCTGTCCGAACGGTGTATGGTGAGTCTTGTGACCAGTCCGAGAATGACATTTGACAATGATACCCTTAGGATTTGAAAAAGTATGGTTTGAAAGAATGTGAGTACCTGCAAATTTCCTAGGTTGTGTTTTTCTAAAAAGTTGAGGTGACTTGAAATGTGTTGGAGTTGGTAAAATCCCTTTCCATTTTGGGTTGTCTAAGGAATAAATCTGAAAACCATTACTTTTAAAAGACTTTACTCGCTTTTGAGTCTTGACAAAAGAGTTTGAAAAGGTTTTTGAAAAGGGACATTCCTTTTTGGTTGATTTGTTGACTATAGAGTTTTTCGAAAAGTAATTTGAGAAAATGAGTTTTTCTGGACTCATATGTTTTGAAATTCTGGCTTGTCTTTTGTTTTTTGAAAATATTTCCCTCTTTTTATTACCAGATCTAACTTCTTCCTTTAAATCTAGTTTTTCCTGAGTTTTTGGAGAACCGCAGTCATTGATGTTCAACTGCGGTTTCTTGGAAACCTTTGATTGTTTTTGAAATCATGGAATTGAGTCATCTGAACTAGAAGCTTCAGGACTCTGAGAGCATTGACCGTATTCGAAATTGTCTATGGGTAATTCATGAAGGATTGGGTGAATGGTCATATTACTCTTGATTTCGGTCTGAGTTAGAGAAGATTGGACTACCGCAAAGTAAGTCATAAATGGTTCTTTGTTGGGACACTTTATGGATGGTAATTTTGGATCAAGACTGCAGTTAGGAGAACTACGGTCAGAGGACAAGGCTGTATAGTGTACAAGTATTTTGGCGTCCTTCCACAAGGATTTCCTCATTCACAACTGAGGAGGCCTGAGAGTTGGGATAAATTGTTCCAATGATTGGAATTTGATCACATGGGTGATCCGAAGTTTCAAAAAGAATTTCCTCAATGACACAATTATTACTCAGATTGTGAAGTCTACCGAAGTGGGCTCTAATATCTTCTGGAAAAGTCTTTTCATTTACACGAAAGTGAAATTCTCGGTCAGGAGGGACATAGAGACGGTCCTTGTTAAACCGGGGTGATGAGTCCTTTGCGGTGGAGTACCCATTGGACCATCCCCAATTTTATGTATTGGCAACGGTTCCATTATTTACAAGATTTTCAATGGCCTTGCTTTCATTAAACGATTTTTTAGTTAAAAAGTTCAAACGTACAATTTCTTTTTGTGCTAAATCCATCTTATCTAATGCTATGCCTAACTAGGTTTCACATAACATTTTTGCATCCTTCTCTAATCATAAGTCGTTTTCTAGCATGGCCACTTTGAGTCTTTTGCCTTCTAGACGTCATTTAACATGGAACATTTCTTAGGACGATATGTTCTTCTCATCTAGGGCTTTGTTATAGTCTAAAAGGATGACAACACATGTGTCATTAAGGTTGTCAAGGAATGGTTGACAATCATGCATGCTCTAATTGAGAGTTTGAATCATAATTTTTTCGTGTTCAACAATGCTTAGAGTTCCGTCCTTGGCCATATAACAGTAGTTCTTTCCGAGCTTGGTCGATCCATCTTCATCTGTAGTGTCCATTCTTTTGATGTTGAAATCTTCATCCTCATCACCCGAAGACCACACTTGATGATCTCTTTTTAGCTGGGCAACATATGCCCTACCCTTTTTTTTTTCCATATCCTGTGCCATTCGGAGATAAAAGGCTTTGTTCGTTACAACATTCTCTTTACAGTCCTTAGCAAAACGATTCTCTTTGTTGCACTTATGACAAATGACAACATCTTCTTTAACTTCGGTTAAAGGTCCAGAGTCAGTTTGTAACGCCAACGTTTCTAGGTTACGCATTAATATTGACATAATGGTCTAGGTTAACCTTTGTAACTCATTTAGAAGAAATGAAAAGGAATTATGCGAATTTTATGTGAATCATGTGTTTTATGCTTAATTATTCGGATTTAATTAATTAAGAATAAAAATGACCGTCAAAAATAAATATTAGATAAAGCTGATATCCTTACATAAAGTTGTAGTGGTTGAAACAAGGATTTCAGGGATATCAAGAATACCAAAATCCGAGTTATAACGAAGAAGTTATGACCTGTCGAAGTTTCACGATAAACCGGCACGATGTTGAATATCGTAAAAAGTGACTTTTTGATAAACTACTTTTTAGCCTTAGTAATCTAAACGTAAGTCGTAGTATTCGTTAAACCACGAAGTTCGATAAAAAGAATGCCCAAATCTGACTTCGTATAAGGAAGTTATGATTTTTCGAAGTTTCAGATTAGCAGTAGACAACTAAAAACTCGAATTTTAGATCGAGCGATTTTTAGCCGACACAACCTAAACGAGAATTGAAGGTCTCGTCATTTGTAGCACAACAATAAAAAGTCTGACGAAAACGGACGTCGGATGAAGAAGTTATAATTTTTTAACGGATTTCCTGTCCCGGTCTGTTAAAAACAGTAATATAAAAATTAAAGTCAAAATTAGCCGAAGAAATCTAAATGGAAGTTGTAGAGCGTAATTTTAGCTACGCGTGCATATAAAGAACGTCAAAACGGAGCTCGTATGCAAAAGTTATGGATTTTAGAAGTCTTTGCACAAAAATAAAGAAAATTCGCATAGTCACGCTTTTGCACGTGTCCTCGCCTCGCATGTGCCACGTGTACGAAATTCTGATGTGTCACCTCGCATGCGAGACTACCCTGTGTCGCCCCTTGTCCTCTTCTGATTCGACCGAAGCTGAGGTCCAATAGCTATTCGACGCGCCTCACTTCTGAATCCGCCTAGTGTCGCAACCCCTCGCATTAGAAGCGGTCCAATCAGAAGCCTCCAGCGAGGCCCTCGCCCGCGCAACCCATGTGCGAGCACCTGCGCACCCTTGCCTGCAGACCCCACCTCCCTAGCCGACCTTCGGACCCTATAAATAGAAGGGGTATGCGAGCCTTCTCGGGTAGTTTTGGAGTTTTGCCACTTTTAACCCCTTTTTCCATATTTTCTTCATCTTAACATTCCCCAAAGCCCCGGTATCGATTATAAGCCTCGGAATACTCCACAAAGTGCCCGAGAAGCCCGAAAAATTTTAATTTCCGGTTTCGAAGCCCTACCCTCTCAGAGCCCGGTTTCTCAATAAAACTCTCAGTTTTATTAGAAACGATCGTTTTAGGAAACGAATTGCTGCCCAATTTTCATTAAATCAAGTGAGTGTGTAGTTACTTTCACCTTACACATAGATATAATATTTTACATAATATACGTGTTGTGTGAATATATATTGTTTGTTTATTTGAGATGGGTGCTGAAGGAATGATTTATACATGTTTTTAAATAATTTAAACTATATATGTATTTTTATCTACGAAAAATGTTGGGAAAAACATGGGTAGATGAAATAGTGGGTATGATGAAAGGTGAGTTGGATAAAGGAGATGATGTCACACCCCCGAACCAGACGGCGAAAACGTCCGGGGGCTGTCGTAACTCAATTGTATACCATAACATTGAATATATATGAAACATAACAACATTCGTCGCCATTCATCAATACAGTACAATCAGTAGCGTTTACATGAAATTCATTGGTTAAACATTACATTCCCAAAAATTAAATTGTTCAATTCATACATAGATAAACTGCAACCGTCACTGAATATGATTTCCCTTGATTCACTGGTTCCCTGAGAATACAAGTATTTTGAAAAACGTCAACATATGAAATGTTGGTGAGTTCATAAGTAATGTTTGAAATCCAATGTTTGTATTGTTTGAAAACCACCAGAAAATCCGATATTTTCTGAAATGAAAAACTTTCGAAAATGTTTGTGAAGATCCATAGGTATGCCTGTTTGTTTCTGTACTTGTGAAAATTGTTTATTAAAAATTATATGCGTTTCAAGTCCGATATGTTTGAAAAACCTAGGAAAACCCGATGTTTTCCTAATCCTTTGATATCCGTTAAGTTGCGTTGAAACCATTACAAAGATAGGAGTGTCATTCCCAGGCGACGTTGGATTATTTTTGAGCATGATTATTTACTACAAACCCGCATTACAAAAACGCCCAGTTCATAGTAATACTAACGATCCCGAAGGCGTCGTTCGTACAAATCACGTTATCCAGCCGCCCTGACTATGTGTCGTCCCACATCCGAAGAGTAAGAGGACACGAAGGCCTCGATGACTCTATTAATCAGTTGGGGATAATATGCGTACGAGGGGTCCCCGACCCGCCTCGCAAAATATGCAGACTTTTCTAGCAATACCAAGGACCCTTGGGGACCAGTAGTATACAAGCCATTGAAAGTCCCTCTACGTTGTGCCAAGTCGGTGAAACTCAACACTTCGTAGAAAATATGCGTCTTCGGGCCTTAAGATCAGGTCATTGGGCTAGCTAGGCCCAACAAGCAAGATTTTACACTTTTGGGGCCCGAAGATGGTGCGTAGACGTCTGTGCACACTCGTATGTAAGCTAAGTTCCCAAACGTTATTTGTATGAATCGTAGTGTAGTAGTGTCGTAGTGTTAGTAGTTGTAGATTTCTATTGGTTCGAGACCGAGCCAATTCGTTTAACAACGACTTTTGGTATTGTAATGTATTGTATTTCGTCGAAAGCCGCGGTGCCATTATTTGATCAAATTGTGTATATTGAATTAGCCTTGAAATTTTTCTGTTTCCAGCCCCTCATTGTTTGTAAAATTTGCATTTTCAACCCTTTTATTAAATACTTCCCGGTTTGGTCCTTAAACTAATTTTCTTGACATTTTAACACCAAAAATTATTGAAATTAATATTTTTCAGCATATTTTTCATAGAAAACAGTTTAAGTCCCTCAAAATGCAGTTTTCTCGGTTTTAATCCCTTCTTTTCGCAATTTTGACAATTTTGGCCCACATTGGAAAATTTTTGCAACTTTGGCCCTTTTTAAATTTAAAAAGCATTTTAAACCTTTGAAAAGGATTTGGAACACTTATAGTCCACTGTTTTATAGAAAATCACAGTTTTGGCCCTCCAAAACAGAAAAATTCGCATAATGGGCCTCATTGGGCCAAAAATGTCATTTTTAGCCCATTAAGCTTGGAATTTATGTTTTTAATCCCCTAAATGAGTATATTTCCAGAAATTGATTTATGGAAACTGTTTTGGCACACTTCATCCAACAGAATTCATGATATGCCAATTTGGACCCTTAATTTTGTATTTTTCACATTTTAGGCCCAAAATTTGTGTTTTTAATCCAAAGAAAATTGTTACTAAACCACTTAGCCATTTTTCTTGAAACACTTTGTATGTAGAAATATATTTGAAGCTAAAATCATTTCACACAAGATATATCTCGGTTTTGAGGGGTTTTATGGCTAGATCCAACATTATAACACACAAATGCATACATATAAGCATGGAAATCATACAAGGCATACAAAACACATATAGATCTACACTTTCACTTGTATTCCCCCCCCCCCCCCCCACAAAACTCATAAAAACAGAAAATAGGGGGTATGAAGCTCACCTTGGGTGTTGATTCGGTTTTTGAAGAAAGATTGGAAGAAATGAAGTGATTTTTTGGCCTTTGCTCCCTTCCTTGGTAGATCTCGAGTTTGAGATGGTTCTAGGGTGCAAGATCACGATTTTTGCATAGTTTAGGAAAGGATTTTGATAACAAAAAGAATTTAAATCATAGATCTATGCATAATCTTACCTTAGATGAAGAATTTTGTGGAGATTTCCTCTTGAATGCTTCCTAGAACTCGAGATTTTTGAGTGGAGAGGGAGAGTTGTTCTTGAGTGATCTAGAGAGGATTTGTGAGGGATTTGTGGTGTGTGTGTGTGCTTGTGGCCGAGAATGAGAGAGAGGAGAGAAGAGAAGTGATATTTGAGGTGATGTTGCATGGAAACATGAACTATATTGCATGGATATCCAAGGGACAATAATGAGGTGGCATACTTAAGTCAACTCTTCCTTATCTTCTTGGATTTGGGCCTTGGGCCGAGATTTTTGAAAGGGAAAAGAAAAATTTGGGCTTTTTCCCTTAAGCCCAAAATTAGAGTTAGTTAGAGTGTGTTTTATGCTTAAAAGAATGTAGTATGATTTTTATATTTTTATTGGACTAGTTTAGGTTATTCATGGCTCAAAGCTTTCAATTCATTTCATTATAGGCCCAACATGGCCCAAAATGTTGAAATAAATAAATGTGGGTCCAATTAGAGCCCAATTAGGGTTCTAAGCCCAAAATGGACTTAAACAAGAACTTCTAAAGTTTCCAATTGTTTGATGACTATTTGTAGTACTTGTATAATGTATTTGATTGAAGTTTTTGATTCACATTAACTTAAATGTTTAGATTACATGACACAAAATTTCCAGTTGTGACATCATCCCCCCGTTAGAGGCAATTTCGTCCCGAAATTCTGTTCGAAAGCTAGATTTGAGAATGCTAGAATAGGTGAGGGTACTTCTGCTTCATTTGATCTTCGCGTTCCCACGTGAATTCTGGCCCACGCTTTGCGTTCCACCGTACCTTCACGATCGGGATGCGGCTCTGCTTAGTACGCTTCACCTCCCTGTCCATGATTTCGATTGGTTCTTCGACGAACAGGAGATTCTCATTGATTTCGATTTCGTCAAGAGGAATGACAAGGGTTTCATCTGATAGGCACTTTTTCAGATTAGAGACATGAAACACGGGGTGTACACCGTTTAGCTCCGCAGGTAGTTGTAGTATGTATGCTACTGGACCTATTCGGGCGACGATTTCGAAAGGTCCAATGTATCGCGGGTTCAGCTTTCCCCGTTTTCCGAAACGTATAACCCCCTTCCAGGGTGAGACTTTCAACAGTACTCGATCACCGACCTGGAATTCTAAGGGTTTTCGCCGTTTATCGGCGTAGCTCTTTTGCCTGTCACGCGACGCTTGCAATCGAGCTCTGATCTGAACGATCTTTTCTGTGGTTTCGCGAATAATCTCCGGTCCTGTTAGTGCCCTGCCCGACGTATGTGTTCTTGCTAGCTGGGTGTCACCTACTTCAGCCCAACATAACGGTGATCTACATTTACGCCCGTACAGTGCTTCGAAAGGGGCCACCTTGATGCTCGAATGATAACTATTGTTATATGAGAATTCGATCAACGGCAGGTGGGTATCCCAAGACTTTCCGAAGTCTATTACACATGCACGAAGCATGTCTTCAAGCGTCTGAATGGTTCGTTCGCTTTGACCGTCCGTTTGTGGGTGATACGCGGTGCTCATATCGAGATGAGTTCCCATTGCTTTGTGGAGTGATTGCCAAAATCGCGATGTGAACCTACTGTCCCTATCCGAGATGATAGATTTTGGCACTCCATGGAGTCTTACGACCTCTCGTAGGTACAACCGCGTCAGTCTTTCCATCTTGTAGGAGTCTTTGATTGGTAGGAAATGGGCAGATTTCGTCAGTCGGTCGATTATTACCCATATGGTGTCCAGTCCGTCCGACGTCTTGGGCAGTTTGGTCACGAAGTCCATAGAAATCCCCTCCCATTTCCACTCAGGGATTGCCGGTTGCTGTAACAATCCGGAAGGTTTCTGGTACTCCACTTTTACTTTGGCGCACGTAAGGCACTTACCAACATAAGTCGCGATTTCCGCCTTCATGTTAGGCCACCAATAGTGTTGCTTGATGTCCAAATACATCTTGTCCGAACCGGGATGAATGGAGTATCGTGTCTTGTGGGCTTCCTTCATAACGGTCTCCCTAAATCCTCCGATTTTTGGGACCCAAATACGGTTCATGAAGTAGTATACCCCATTCTCTTTGACTTCTAGGTTCTTCTCCATTCTGCGTAATGCCTCGCTAGTTCTATTTTCCGCTTTCATAGCCTCTGCCTGGACTGATGCAACTTGAGTGGCCAGATGAGACTGAATGGTTATCGAGTGCGTTTTCGTACGACGATTAGAGTACTCCTTCCGACTTAAGGCATCGGCTACCACGTTGGCCTTGCCTGGATGGTACTTGATCTCGCATTCGTAGTCGTTTAACAATTCCACCCATCTTCGTTGTCTCATGTTCAGCTCCTTCTGATTCAAGATGTGCTGGAGGCTCTTGTGGTCCGTGAAGATGGTGCACTTTGTGCCGTACAGGTAGTGCCTCCAAATTTTCAGAGCGAAGACCACGGCTCCCAGTTCTAGGTCATGGGTCGTGTAATTTACTTCGTGCGTCTTTAGTTGGCGGGACGCATATGCTATCACTCTTCCACGTTGCATGAGAACGCAACCTAGGCCTTGATTCGACGCGTCACAGTAGACTACAAATCTTCCGTTCCTTCGGGTAGAGATAGCACAGGAGCGCTACAAAGAGCTTGCTTCAAGGTTTGAAACGCAATCTCTTGTCGGTCTGTCCACTTGAATGGCACGCTCTTTTGCGTAAGCCAGGTAAGCGGCTTGGCGATCTTAGAGAAGTTTTGGATGAATCTCCTATAGTAGTCTGCTAGGCCTAAGAACTGACGAATTTCTGTGGGCGTAGTCAGAGTTGCCCATCCTTCCACAGCTTTGACCTTAGAGGGATCCACATGAATTCCGTCTTGGCTAACTACGTGACCTAGAAAATTCACGCTCCGTAGCCAAAACTCACACTTAGAGAGCTTGGCGTAAAGCTTTTCCGATCGCAGCGTCTCTAGGACTTGTCGGAGATGTTGGCCATGCTCCTCTTTGCTTCGAGAATAGACGAGGATGTCATCGATAAACACAATGACGAAGTTGTCCAAGAACGGTCGACAGATTCGGTTCATTAGGTCCATAAATGCGGCGGGTGCATTTGTTAGACCGAAGGGTATTACGACGAATTCATAATGTCCGTAGCGGGTTCGGAAAGCGGTTTTAGGAATATATTCTTCTCGGACTTTGAGTTGGTGGTATCCGGACCGTAAATCTATTTTAGAAAAATAACTAGCTCCTTGGAGCTGGTCGAATAGATCATCGATTCGTGGGAGTGGGTAGCGGTTTTTGACAGTGAGTTTATTTAACTCTCTGTAATCGATGCACATTCTGAAAGATCCGTCCTTCTTTTTGACAAAGAGCACCGGAGCTCCCCATGGCGAGTAGCTAGGTCGGATAAATCCCTTGTCCAGAAGCTCACTGAGTTGGCTAGACAATTCCTGCATTTCAGCAGGTGCCAACCGATATGGTGATTTAGCGAGAGGAGTTGCTCCTGGAACGAGGTCGATTCGGAACTCAACCTGTCTCTCTGGGGGTACTCCTGGAAGATCTTCGGGAAACACGTCCGGAAATTCACACGCTACTGGAATGTCTTGGATGTTAGTTTCTTCTTTGGTCTTGTCCACTATGTGAGCCAAGAACGCCAAATTGTTCTTTCGCAAGTGTTTTTGTGCTTGGATGCACGAGATGAGACGAAGATTCGTACTGGGTTTATCTCCGTAAATTACTAGGGTTTCGTGATTTGGGAGACGAAGGCGAATGGCCTTCTCATGGCACATAATCTCAGCATGGTGGGGGCTTAACTAATCCATGCCGATAATCACATCGAAACTCCTAATTGACACTGGCATCAGATCTATTCGTAAGACGTGTTGGTTGAGGGTTAGGGTACATCCGATGTAGATCTCCCTAGTGGATTCGGTCTTCCCATTGGCCATTTCCATCGTATAGGTTTCATTTAGCTTCTGGGGTTGTTGTTTTAATAAATGTTTAAACTTCTCGCTTACGAAACTTCGCTCCGCTCCGGTATCAAATAAGATGCATGCATAAGTGTGGTTTAGGAGAAACGTACCGATCACAACTGGGGGTCCTGAACTGCATCACTCTGACCCATCGTCAGCATTCTTCCTGCTCCTCTGTTTCCTGAGTTGTTGTTGTTAGGGCAATCTCGACGGAAATGCCCCGTCCTTCCACACCCAAAACAGGTGTGGCTAGGCCCTGCGTTGTTGCCGCCGGTATTGGTGTTGATGTTATTGCGGGGGTTGTTGTTGTTCTGGTTGTTTCCCTGACTCTGGTTCTGAGAAGGATAAGTCCTGCAGAACCTTGCAGTGTGTCCCCTTCGGTTGCAACTCGTGCAATGGAACTCCTTGCATTCTCCATGGTGATGGAACCCGCACTTATTGCACTTGGGAGAATTACCGGAATAGGGTCTTGAAGCATTTGAAGCAGCTGAGGCTGGAGCATGTGATGTGACTGGAACCGGCGCAGTGACAGCGTGAACTGCCACCGTTTGCTGCTTTTTAGAGGTCTCGGGGCCCTGACGCCCCTTTCTCTTGTTGTTCCCTCCTTTCTTACCATCACTCTCCTTCTTCTTCTCAGTCTCTACCGGTTTCTCGCCCTTTTTGTGGTTATGATCATATAGTCTTTTTGCCAATCTCTTTGCACTGTCAAACGTTTCAGGGTTCGCAGCTATCACATTCCCTTGAATAGGGGATGTCAGTCCCCAGATGAATCGTTCGATCTTCTTTCCCTCTGATGTGATCATACCCGGGCACAACAGAGATAGTTCACTGAATCTCGATATGTAAGCATCGATATTCCCATTCTGCACCGTGAGATTCCATAGTTCCTGCTCCATCTTCTGTATTTCGCCTCGGGGGCAGTACTCCGCCATTAACATTTCTTTCATTTCTGCCCAGGGAATAGAGTTGGCTACAGGGAGTGTCATAGCTTCTACGTGACCATTCCACCAAGTGAGTGCTTGGTCCACGAAAGTGCAGGTCGCGAACTTCACCTTCATCTGCTCGGGGCACTCGCATATCTCGAATACCGACTCTACCTTCTCGATCCATCGCTTTAGAGCGATCACTCCTCCAGTGCCGTTGAAAGTTCGGGGTTTAGCGTTCGCAAAATCCTTGTAGGTGCACGTTTTAGTGAGTCCTTGGTTCGCCCCGTTGTTCGAACTTCCGGATCCTTGCCCGTTACCTCCTCCGTTGTTCCCTCGGTGAAGTTGTGCCATAGCTGCTGTGACCGCAGCAGACACGGCTGCCTGGAAAGCAGTGGAGTCAACTTCGGGCGGGGTTGGTTCGGGATTTCCGCGAGTAGCTGGGCGAGGCATCTTTCTGTCATGAAACGGAAAGATGTTGAGTGTACGTGGTTTCTATGAGGTGGCGACCCTACTAACTAGGTGTATGACACGAACCTAAACATTACTACCATCGAGCATATAATCATAACGTCTCAACACATAACAACTGAGAATATCATAGCAAAACACACAAAAGTTTATTAATATTATCCGTGTTTAGTACAAGAAAATTTGCTCGTAAGAGCATACATAAGTAACACTAATCCGACAACATAACGGCTCCATGAGTAGTGTAGTCACTTAAACATAGAACCGGAGTACATAACATAGTTCCTAATAACCTACTATGATAAGTCTGTCTCTAATCGCGATGAGCTGCGTCAGGAGGTGGTGCTGAAGATGTGGATGCTCCCTGAAGACGAGCCACTAGGCGTTCTGCGTCCTGAAGTCGAGACTCCCACCTTACCTGCCTCATGTGGAACTCCCGGAGGACGTCACACGTCTCCTGCTCCGCACGCTCGACCCTAGTCCACAACTGGCGCACTTGATCAGCAGTGCCCTGATCAAGGTCGCCGGTGTCCCGCAATCGTCTCACCATGACCGGTAGGGCTCGGTCGGCCGGTCCTCCGTCCCTCAAGTCAAAGAACTCACGTGACATGCCAAAAGGGGGTTGCTGTCCCTGATGTCTGCTCCATCTCCAAAGATCAATGCCCCAAGGAGGGGTAGGTCCAGTGGGGCCCACACGGTAAGCAGGCACCCTGATCGGGTAAGGAGGGTCGATGACCTCGGACTCTGCGTCCGAATCACCCCCTTCGCTGTCATCGAGCTCCTCTCCGAAAGGTTCTTCGTCTTCTTTGGGTTCGGCAGGCTCGCCCTCGACTTCTGCCTCCGGTTCCCCGTCAGATTCTTCTTCGGGGTCCTCCTCATGTTCCTCTTCAGGCTCTTCCTCAGGTTCCTCCTCCTCCTCTAGCCACCCGTTGTTTCCCTGATTAGGGAAGTAGGGGTCTCCAGGGTGATGAAAACCAGCCATGCTGTCTGCGCGAGTACGTGAATATGCTAACATTATTCCTAGGGTACTATGACTATTATACAGACTAAGCAAACATTCTCTTTTTGGGTGATAAAGGGTATAGTTTTAGGCTCCCTAGCTATCCCGATCTCATCAAGACGTGTGTTAGTTTTACCTTGGAGAGAATGTAGTTGATCAGGCTACATTCACTCCTTGGTATCACTAAGAACAGTCCTGAATTAACCGAGATACCAGTGTTATTATGTTTGATTCGGCGTTAGGTTCTTATCCCTAATGCAAGCAAGTGTGTTTTATTTACTTGTTTTGTTCAGAGTTATGTTAGTCCCTCTTTTTGGTTTATAGTTGCATATCAATGTATGGCTCCACATGCTAGTTCACTATAAACAAAGCTCTGATACCAACCTGTCACACCCCCGAACCAGACGGCGGAAACGTCCGGGGGCTGTCGTGACTCAATTGTATACCATAACATTGAATATATATGAAACATAACAACATTCGTCGCCATTCATCAATAGAGTACAATCAGTAGCGTTTACATGAAATTCATTGGTTAAACATTACATTCCCAAAAATTAAATTGTTCAATTCATACATAGATAAACTGCAACCGTCACTAAATATGATTTCCCTTGATTCACTGGTTCCCTGAGAATACAAGTATTTTGAAAAACGTCAACATATGAAATGTTGGTGAGTTCATAAGTAATGTTTGAAATCCAATGTTTGTATTGTTTGAAAACCACCAGAAAATCCGATATTTTCTAAAATGAAAAACTTTCGAAAATGTTTGTGAAGATCCATAGGTATGCCTGTTTGTTTCTGTACTTGTGAAAATTGTTTATTAAAAATTATATGCGTTTCGAGTCCGATATGTTTGAAAAACCTAGGAAAACCCGATGTTTTCCTAATCCTTTGATATCCGTTAAGTTGCGTTGAAACCATTACAAAGATAGGAGTGTCATTCCCAGGCGACGTTGGATTATTTTTGAGCATGATTATTTACTACAAACCCGCATTACAAAAACGCCCAGTTCATAGTAATACTAACGATCCCGAAGGCGTCGTTCGTACAAATCACGTTATCCAGCCGCCCTGACTATGTGTCGTCCCACATCCGAAGAGTAAGAGGACACGAAGGCCTCGATGACTCTATTAATCGGTTGGGGATAATATGCGTACGAGGGGTCCCCGACCCGCCTCGCAAAATATGCAGACTTTTCTAGCAATACCAAGGACCCTTGGGGACCAGTAGTATACAAGCCATTGAAAGTCCCTCTACGTTGTGCCAAGTCGGTGAAACTCAACACTTCGTAGAAAATATGCGTCTTCGGGCCTTAAGATCAGGTCATTGGGCTAACTAGGCCCAACAAGCAAGATTTTACACTTTTGGGGCCCGAAGATGGTGCGTAGACGTCTGTGCACACTCATATGTAAGCTAAGTTCCCAAACGTTATTTGTATGAATCGTAGTGTAGTAGTGTCGTAGTGTTAGTAGTTGTAGATTTCTATTGGTTCGAGACCGAGCCAATTCGTTTAACAACGACTTTTGGTATTGTAATGTATTGTATTTCGTCGAAAGCCGCGGTGCCATTATTTGATCAAATTGTGTATATTGAATTAGCCTTGAAATTTTTCTGTTTCCAGCCCCTCATTGTTTGTAAAATTTACATTTTCAACCCTTTTATTAAATACTTCCCGGTTTGGTCCTTAAACTAATTTTCTTGACATTTTAACACCAAAAATTATTGAAATTAATACTTTTCAGCATATTTTTCATAGAAAACAGTTTAAGTCCCTGAAAATGCAGTTTTCTTGGTTTTAATCCCTTCTTTTCGCAATTTTGACAATTTTGGCCCACATTGGAAAATTTTTGCAACTTTGGCCCTTTTTAAATTTAAAAAGCATTTTAAACCTTTGAAAAGGATTTGGAACACTTATAGTCCACTGTTTTACAGAAAATCACAGTTTTGGCCCTCCAAAACAGAAAAATTCGCATAATGGGCCTCATTGGGCCAAAAATGTCATTTTTAGCCCATTAAGCTTGGAATTTATGTTTTTAATCCCCTAAATGAGTATATTTCCAGAAATTGATTTATGGAAACTGTTTTGGCACACTTCATCCAACAGAATTCGTGATATGCCAATTTGGACCCTTAATTTTGTATTTTTCACATTTTAGGCCCAAAATTTGTGTTTTTAATCCAAAGAAAATTGTTACTAAACCACTTAGCCATTTTTCTTGAAACACTTTGTATGTAGAAATATATTTGAAGCTAAAATCATTTCACACAAGATATATCTCGGTTTTGAGGGGTTTTATGGCTAGATCCAACATTATAACACACAAATGCATACATATAAGCATGGAAATCATACAAGGCATACAAAACACATATAGATCTACACTTTCACTTGTATTCCCCCCCCCCCCCCCCCCCACAAAACTCATAAAAACAGAAAATAGGGGGTATGAAGCTCACCTTGGGTGTTGATTCGGTTTTTGAAGAAAGATTGGAAGAAATGAAGTGATTTTTTGGCCTTTGCTCCCTTCCTTGGTAGATCTCGGGTTTGAGATGGTTCTAGGGTGCAAGATCACGATTTTTGCATAGTTTAGGAAAGGATTTTGATAACAAAAAGAATTTAAATCATAGATCTATGCATAATCTTACCTTAGATGAAGAATTTTGTGGAGATTTCCTCTTGAATGCTTCCTAGAACTCGAGATTTTTGAGTGGAGAGGGAGAGTTGTTCTTGAGTGATCTAGAGAGGATTTGTGAGGGATTTGTGGTGTGTGTGTGTGCTTGTGGCCGAGAATGAGAGAGAGGAGAGAAGAGAAGTGATATTTGAGGTGATGTTGCATGGAAACATGAACTATATTGCATGGATATCCAAGGGACAATAATGAGGTGGCATACTTAAGTCAACTCTTCCTTATCTTCTTGGATTTGGGCCTTGGGCCGAGATTTTTGAAAGGGAAAAGAAAAATTTGGGCTTTTTCCCTTAAGCCCAAAATTAGAGTTAGTTAGAGTGTGTTTTATGCTTAAAAGAATGTAGTATGATTTTTATATTTTTATTGGACTAGTTTAGGTTATTCATGACTCAAAGCTTTCAATTCATTTCATTATAGGCCCAACATGGCCCAAAATGTTGAAATAAATAAATGTGGGTCCAATTAGAGCCCAATTAGGGTTCTAAGCCCAAAATGGACTTAAACAAGAACTTCTAAAGTTTCCAATTGTTTGATGACTATTTGTAGTACTTGTATAATGTATTTAATTGAAGTTTTTGATTCACATTAACTTAAATGTTTAGATTACATGACACAAAATTTCCAGTTGTGACATCATCCCCCCGTTAGAGGCAATTTCGTCCCGAAGTTCTGTTTGAAAGCTAGATTTGAGAATGCTAGAATAGGTGAGGGTACTTCTGCTTCATTTGATCTTCGCGTTCCCACGTGAATTCTGGCCCACGCTTTGCGTTCCACCGTACCTTCACGATCGGGATGCGGCTCTGCTTAGTATGCTTCACCTCCCTGTCCATGATTTTGATTGGTTCTTCGACGAACAGGAGATTCTCATTGATTTCGATTTCGTCAAGAGGAATGATGTAACAGCCCGAAATCTCAGGTATTATTAAATTATGTTTTTGGGGTGATTTAAAGGGGGACTCGGCGAGTTGGAGCCTAGACTCGCCGAGTAGGATCGCAGACTTGGTCGCGGGATCGCGACGGGACTCGACGAGTCCAGGCATGGACTCGGCGAGTCGACGCTGTTCAGCAGAAACCCTAACCGTTCAGTTTGATCGTATATAACGCCTCTTAGGCCGTCATTTGCAGTCTTTTGATCGATTGAAAGGGGCTCTAATTGTTGTGGACGGCTAGGGCAAGAGAGAAAGCTATTGGAACTTGGAGGAACTTGCTAGGCAAGAAGAAGAAGAAATTGGCCAGAGGAATATCAAGGGGGATTAAGCCCTGAGTTTGGAGAACACAGAAGGAACGTTCTCAGGTATATATTCGGACCGAAATCTGTTATCTTGATGTGTCTATGAGTTTAGGGTTTATGAAACCCATTTAGGGATTAGATGGGTTATTATGTTGTTACCCAAACGCTTTTACCCCAGTAATGAGATGTTTAGATGTCCAGAGGGTCCCATGGTTGTATACCTTGGGGCCATACGTAATTCAGGAAGCAGTTACTCGTCTGCATGGCATGGACTCGCCGAGTTGTTCTTCAGACTCGGCGAGTAGCTTGAAGATGTACTGGGACTCGCCGAGTTGTTCTTCAGACTCGGCGAGTGGAGTCGGGGTGGCCCCGCGATTCTTCCAGGAGTAACTCGTCGGGTCGAGGTGGGTACTCGACGAGCAGATAAGAAATCTCAGAAAGTTGAAAGACGTCTAGACTCGCCGAGTCGCCATGGGACTCGCCGAGTCCAGTCGAGTTGACCGTTGACCAGAGTTGACCTAAGTCTGACTTCTTAGGGATAGTCACACTTAGCTGTTATGAGTGTTAATGAGTTATGTAATGTTATAGGAGGGTGTAGCTCGTTGGTTGTGCGCGAGTGATTTCAGGAGTTGCTAGCTTTCAGCATTTTCGAGGTGAGTCTTCTCACTATACGGTACCCGGAAGAGTTTAATTGTGTGACCGGAAGGTCGATTATGTTATGTGATATGTATGCTATATGTGGTAAGCTAAGTGTTATATGGATATGTATGCTGTATGTGGTAAGTTAAGTATTATATGTGCTATGTATGATATGTGGGCCGGAAGGCAATATGTTACGGGCCGGAAGGCGATTATGTTATGGGCCGGAAGGCGTTGTAATGAGGACCAGAAGGTCTGGGCCTGGAAAGGCGTATGTGTGTAAGTGTATATTGGGGAACTCACTAAGCATTTATGCTTACAGTTGTTGTGTATGTATGTATTTCAGGTACTAGCGAGGACCGTGGGAAGGCGCCGGCATGATCGATACACACTGAAGATTGTTTTAGGATCTTGGGAGTTGAATAATTGTATTGACTGAATAATCATACTTTTTATGCCTTAATTTTAATGGAAAATATTATGTTTTCAAAATGAAAAATTTGTTTGAAAAATTTGAGTTGTTACAATTGGTATCAGAGCCTTGGTTTGAGGGATTCGGGTGCACCTTCGGGGGTAACTGAACTCAAACCGAGGATTTGAGGAAACTTTTCAAATAAAGGCATAAATTTTGTAAATGGTTTTGTAGTAAGCAAGAAAGAAGCAGTGTGTACGATCAGTCAGCGCCCGAACGGTAAAAAATCCCCAAAATACCTTACGATATTATATTATATGAATTGTTATGCATGCTAGAAGACTAGGTATTCATGATAGGACTAGAGTGGCCTGGTTTGTGATGCCTTAGTCTAGGAAAGTTGCTTATATGAGATGCTTTGCTAGTATGCGGGTAAAGAGAGCGTATCAGAAGTAGAGTACTCACTATCTGGAGTTTGGGGAGGAGGACTTGGGATGAACATTGATGCGGTGTGGTCGGTAGTATTGGGCCCGTACTACCGAGGACACCGGGTCAGTGGGAGACCCAAGTAAGAATCCCTGGATATCTGGGTCTGAGTAGGGTTGCGTGTCGAGTACGATTATGCTCGGTAGAATCTCTGATAGTTTTATGTTGTATTTCAGAGATATCATGGTTAGACCGCGGCACGGGGCGAGTACGAGCGGTGTGAGTGACGAAGATATTCGTCAGATGATCCACGAGGAGGTGGCGGCGGCGATCCGGGCTGAGATCCCGGAGATGTTTGGGTCCATCAAGACCACTCTGATGGAGACGTTCGACGAGCGGTACGCCGCATTGACTGAGGCTGCAACCGCTGCAGCTACCGCCGCTGTGGCCGCTGCTAGGCCACAGGGGGGTGATTCATTGCTGTTTCGAGAATTCAGCAACACGAAGCCACCAGAGTTCGACGGGACGCAGGATCCGATTGCTGCGATGAGGTGGATCGCAGATATAGAGGGGTGCTTCTACACTTGTTCATGCCCGGAGCACCTGAGGGTACGGTTCGCTTTGAACCAGCTCCGTCTGGGAGCCAAGGACTGGTGGAAGTTCGTGACGGCGAACTTCACTTTAGCAGAGACTGCGGCAGTGACATGGGAGGGGTTCACTACCATGTTCAGGGATGAGTACGTTCCCCCGGTGGAGCGGGAACGATTGGTTCAGGAGTTCTTAACCCTCAAGCAGGGTACTGATTCGGTGGCGGTGATCACGCGGAAGTTCCACGAGAGGGCGATGTTTTGCCCCGAGCTAGTGGCCACAGAGCAGGCTCGGATGAGCCGGTACTTGGGTATTCTGAGGCGGGAGATCCGGGAGTTTGTGTCAAACTCCACCTATCATACTTTTACTGAGCTTCAGGCGAATGCCAGGAAGCGTGAGATCGAGTTAGAGACTCAGGCCAGGGAGGAGGCCGAGTCTCAGCAGGCAGACCGGCGACCGGCTCAGTCTCAGCCGGCAGCCAAGCGGATCAAGTCCGCCGATTCGAGGACGGGAGGTTCGAAGAACCGCACTTGCGTAAAGTGCGGTAAGGGTCATGATGGGGCGTGTCGAGCCGGTGCTTGCTACAAGTGTGGCAAGGAGGGACACATTGCTAGGGAGTGTCCCAAGGGATTTATGGTTTGCTTTCATTGCAACCAGACCGGCCATCGGAAGGCCGAGTGCCCTCAGCTTCGTCAGGGATCTGCACCTGTTGCCAGGACTACTGAGACTCGACCGGTGAAGGTCGAGGCCCCGAGGGCTCGTGGGAGAGCCTTTCAGCTGACTGCGGAGGAGGTCCGCGCTGCGCCCGATGTTGTGGCAGGTATGTTTTAATTCATGTACTTATTTTAATGCCAGATGTTATGCTTATGTTATTATATGCGTAGGTACTTTCCTTGTGAATTCTGTGCCTGCCTTAGTGTTATTTGACTCGGGTGCGAGTAGGTCCTTTGTGTCCTTAACCTTTAGTCAGCAGATCGACGTGAGTCGTGAGTCGTTGAGTCGATCTTTGCGGGTTTCTACAGCTGACGAGAAGGTGATTTGTGCTACGGAGGTTCTTCGGGGATGTGTACTAGAGATTTTCGGGGTTGGATTCCCGATTGACCTGATTCCTATTGCGATGGGGGATGTCTGTGTTATTGTGGGCATGGATTGGCTGAGCCGGTTCGGCGCTGTTATCGACTGTGAGCGCCAGTTGGTGACTATACGAGACCCTAGAGGGGGAGTTCTTTCGGTGTACGGCGAGGGTACCCGTGCGGGATCAGCTTTTTGTTCGGCCGCTAGGGCGAGGCAGTGTCTACGGCAGGGCTGTAAAGGTTTTGTGGCGTATGTGATGGATACGCGGGAGGTTTCCGAGAAACCGAAGTCAGTTGAGGAAGTTCCGGTGGTGCGCGAATTTTCAGATGTCTTTCCCGAGGAGCTGCCGGGAGTACCGCCTGTGAGGCAAGTAGAGTTTAGTATTGATCTGATTCCGGGGGCAGCACCTATTGCTAAAGTGCCCTATCGTCTTGCACCTCCAGAGATGCAAGAGTTGTCCTCGCAACTCCAGGAGTTGCTGGGGAAGGGATTCATTCGGCCGAGCAGCTCGCCATGGGGAGCACCTATTTTGTTCGTCAAGAAGAAGGATGGTTCGCACCGGATGTGCATTGATTACCGGGAGTTGAACAAGCTAACGGTCAAGAACCGTTACCCGTTGCCGAGGATCGATGATTTATTCGATCAGTTGCAGGGAGCGTCTTGGTTTTCCAAGGTCGATCTGAGGTCGGGTTACCATCAGGTGAGAGTACGGGATGAAGATGTCCAGAAGACAGCGTTTAGGACGCGATATGGGCATTATGAGTTTGTGGTGATGCCTTTTGGACTCACCAATGCCCCGGCTGTGTTCATGGATCTCATGAACAGGGTATGCAGGCCGATGTTGGATCGGTCGGTGATCGTATTTATCGACGACATTCTGGTGTATTCGAGATCGAGAGAGCAGCATGAGGAACATTTGAGGGAGGTCCTTGAGGTATTGAGGTCGGAGAAGCTTTATGCAAAGTTCTCCAAATGTGACTTCTGGTTGCGGGAGGTCCAGTTTCTAGGACATGTAGTTAATCAGAAAGGGATATTGGTCGATCCGGCCAAGGTTGAGGCGGTGATGAGTTGGGAGGTGCCGAAGTCACCCTCTGAGATCAGAAGTTTCCTTGGGTTGGCAGGGTATTATCGGAGATTCATCAAGGATTTCTCCAAGATCGCAGTGCCACTCACCAGATTGACCCGAAAGGGTGTTACGTTCTCATGGGGGCACGAGCAGCAGACCTCCTTTGAGACACTTCGCCAGAGATTGTGCGAAGCCCCGGTATTAGCTCTCCCAGAAGGGATGGAAGATTTCGTAGTATATTGCGACGCATCGATTTCGGGATTGGGTGCAGTGTTGATGCAGAGGGGTCATGTGATAGCTTATGCGTCGAGGCAGCTGAAGCCTCATGAGGCGAGATATCCCACGCATGATTTAGAGCTGGGAGCAGTAGTGTTCGCTCTCAAGATTTGGCGTCACTACTTGTATGGGGTTCGATGTACGATATACACGGACCATAAGAGTTTGAAGTATCTGATGGATCAACCCAACCTAAATATGCGTCAAAGGAGGTGGTTGGATGTGGTCAAGGATTACGATTGTGAGATCCTGTACCACCCAGGCAAGGCTAATGTGGTAGCCGATGCATTGAGCCGCAGGGCGGAGAGCACTTCATTGCGAGATGTGTGCTTGAGACTGACCGTGATGACTCCTGTATTGGACGATATTCGTAGGGCACAGGCTGAGGCTGTGCGACCAGAAATGCAGAAGAAGGAGCGGGTTGTGGGGTTAGTCTCAGAGTTTGTCGAGGATGGTCGAGGCCTTATGACGTTTCGGGGTCGGATTTGGGTGCCGTTCGTGGGCGGTACGCGTATTACGTTGATGGAAGAGGCTCATAAATCGAAATTCTCGATTCATCCTGGTGCTACAAAGATGTATTTGGATCTAAGGAAGGAATATTGGTGGCCTTGTATGAAGAGGGACGTGGCATGGTTCGTTGAGAGGTGCTTGACCTGTCGTAGGGTTAAGGCTGAGCACCAGAGACCGCATGGCAAGTTACAGCCATTGGAGATCCCCGAGTGGAAGTGGGAGCAGATTACTATGGATTTTATCACCAAATTACCGAGGACTGCTAGGGGAGTTGACGCAATTTGGGTAATCGTGGATAGGTTGACAAAGAGTGCACACTTCCTTGCCATCAGTGAGGGTTCTTCGGCGGAGAAATTGGCGGAGATATACGTTAGAGAGGTGGTGTCTCGGCACGGAGTGCCGATCTCGATTGTGTCAGACCGTGATGTGCGCTTTACTTCCAGATTCTGGAAGAAATTCCATGAGGAACTGGGTACTAAATTGCATTTTAGTACCGCATACCATCCCCAGACAGACGGTCAGAGCGAGCGGACGATTCAGACGCTGGAAGACATGCTCCGAGCGTGTGTGTTAGACTTTGGGGGTAGTTGGGATGCGTACTTGCCATTGGCGGAGTTCTCCTACAACAACAGCCATCATTCGAGCATTGGTATGCCGCCTTTCGAGCTGTTGTATGGTAGGAGGTGTCGGACTCCCATTTGCTGGGGAGAAGTGGGACAGAGAGTAATGGGCAGCACGGAGATTGTGCTCCAGACGTCAGAACAGATTCAGCGAGTGAGACAAAGGTTACTAACTGCCCAGAGCCGACAGAAGAGTTATGCAGACCGGCACCGATCCGAGCTTGAATTTCAAGTCGGCGACTACGTCCTCCTGAAGGTCTCTCCTTGGAAAGGAGTGATTCGATTCAGGAAGAGAGGCAAATTGGGGCCCCGGTATATTGGACCATTTCGTGTCGTTGCAAGGGTAGGCCGGGTAGCCTACCGGTTGGAGTTACCAGCGGAGTTGGGTCAGATCCATGACACTTTTCATGTGTCGCAGTTGAGGAAATGCATAGCCGATGAGTCGGCAGTGGTTCCACTGGAAGATATTCAGGTGGATGCGAGCCTGAATTACGCGGAGAGACCAGTGGCGATCAAGGATCGGAAGATCAAGGTTCTGAGGAACAAGGAAGTACCTCTGGTGCTAGTTCAATGGCAACACCGTAGGGGATCGGAATTGACTTGGGAGCCGGAACGTGAGATGCGGGAGCAGCATCCGGAACTATTTGCAGAGTGAGACTTCGAGGGCGAAGTCTAATCCAAGTGGGGGAGAGTTGTAACAGCCCGAAATCTCAGGTATTATTAAATTATGTTTTTGGGGTGATTTAAAGGGGGACTCGGCGAGTTGGAGCCTAGACTCGCCGAGTAGGATCGCAGACTTGGTCGCGGGATCGCGACGGGACTCGACGAGTCCAGGCATGGACTCGGCGAGTCGACGCTGTTCAGCAGAAACCCTAACCGTTCAGTTTGATCGTATATAACGCCTCTTAGGCCGTCATTTGCAGTCTTTTGATCGATTGAAAGGGGCTCTAATTGTTGTGGACGGCTAGGGCAAGAGAGAAAGCTATTGGAACTTGGAGGAACTTGCTAGGCAAGAAGAAGAAGAAATTGGCCAGAGGAATATCAAGGGGGATTAAGCCCTGAGTTTGGAGAACACAGAAGGAACGTTCTCAGGTATATATTCGGACCGAAATCTGTTATCTTGATGTGTCTATGAGTTTAGGGTTTATGAAACCCATTTAGGGATTAGATGGGTTATTATGTTGTTACCCAAACGCTTTTACCCCAGTAATGAGATGTTTAGATGTCCAGAGGGTCCCATGGTTGTATACCTTGGGGCCATACGTAATTCAGGAAGCAGTTACTCGTCTGCATGGCATGGACTCGCCGAGTTGTTCTTCAGACTCGGCGAGTAGCTTGAAGATGTACTGGGACTCGCCGAGTTGTTCTTCAGACTCGGCGAGTGGAGTCGGGGTGGCCCCGCGATTCTTCCAGGAGTAACTCGTCGGGTCGAGGTGGGTACTCGACGAGCAGATAAGAAATCTCAGAAAGTTGAAAGACGTCTAGACTCGCCGAGTCGCCATGGGACTCGCCGAGTCCAGTCGAGTTGACCGTTGACCAGAGTTGACCTAAGTCTGACTTCTTAGGGATAGTCACACTTAGCTGTTATGAGTGTTAATGAGTTATGTAATGTTATAGGAGGGTGTAGCTCGTTGGTTGTGCGCGAGTGATTTCAGGAGTTGCTAGCTTTCAGCATTTTCGAGGTGAGTCTTCTCACTATACGGTACCCGGAAGAGTTTAATTGTGTGACCGGAAGGTCGATTATGTTATGTGATATGTATGCTATATGTGGTAAGCTAAGTGTTATATGGATATGTATGCTGTATGTGGTAAGTTAAGTATTATATGTGCTATGTATGATATGTGGGCCGGAAGGCAATATGTTACGGGCCGGAAGGCGATTATGTTATGGGCCGGAAGGCGTTGTAATGAGGACCAGAAGGTCTGGGCCTGGAAAGGCGTATGTGTGTAAGTGTATATTGGGGAACTCACTAAGCATTTATGCTTACAGTTGTTGTGTATGTATGTATTTCAGGTACTAGCGAGGACCGTGGGAAGGCGCCGGCATGATCGATACACACTGAAGATTGTTTTAGGATCTTGGGAGTTGAATAATTGTATTGACTGAATAATCATACTTTTTATGCCTTAATTTTAATGGAAAATATTATGTTTTCAAAATGAAAAATTTGTTTGAAAAATTTGAGTTGTTACAAATGACAAGGGTTTCATCTGATAGGCACTTTTTCAGATTAGAGACATGAAACACGGGGTGTACACCGTTTAGCTCCGCGGGTAGTTGTAGTCTGTATGCTACTGGACCTATTCGGGCGACGATTTCGAAAGGTCCAATGTATCGCGGGTTCAGCTTTCCCCGTTTTCCGAAACGTATAACCCCCTTCCAGGGTGAGACTTTCAACAGTACTCGATCACCGACCTGGAATTCTAAGGGTTTTCGCCGTTTATCGGCGTAGCTCTTTTGCCTGTCACGCGACGCTTGCAATCGAGCTCTGATCTGAACGATCTTTTATGTGGTTTCGCGAATAATCTCCGGTCCTGTTAGTGCCCTGCCCGACGTATGTGTTCTTGCTAGCTGGGTGTCACCTACTTCAGCCCAACATAACGGTGATCTACATTTACGCCCGTACAGTGCTTCGAAAGGGGCCACCTTGATGCTCGAATGATAACTATTGTTATATGAGAATTCGATCAACGGCAGGTGGGTATCCCAAGACTTTCCGAAGTCTATTACACATGCACGAAGCATGTCTTCAAGCGTCTGAATGGTTCGTTCGCTTTGACCGTCCGTTTGTGGGTGATACGCGGTGCTCATATCGAGATGAGTTCCCATTGCTTTGTGGAGTGATTGCCAAAATCGCGACGTGAACCTACTGTCCCTATCCGAGATGATAGATTTTGGCACTCCATGGAGTCTTACGACCTCTCGTAGGTACAACCGCGTCAGTCTTTCCATCTTGTAGGACTCTTTGATTGGTAGGAAATGGGCAGATTTCGTCAGTCGGTCGATTATTACCCATATGGTGTCCAGTCCGTCCGACGTCTTGGGCAGTTTGGTCACGAAGTCCATAGAAATCCCCTCCCATTTCCATAACTGTTATAAGGCTTATAATGTCTTGTTAATGCTTTTGATCTGTATCGGAACATGACATCCCGAGGTTTTGATATAAAAGGAAATGATATATTTCTTAAAGAAAGGTTTTGACAAACTTTTATCATATTTTGTTTTGGAGACCAATTCCGCAACATATTTTATAAACATTTCTCTGATTTGATTTTAAAAAGCATAAATTAAATCGGTCTTTTCTGGCCGAGAAATTAGGGGATATCACAGTTGGTATTAGATCATTAGTTTAAGCGAACTAAGAAATTTTAGGATTTCCAGACTTAAACTTAGAATGCTAAGTGATGATTGTGAGATGAGCGTCTACCATAATTTAGACACGAGCACTAGTTTATTTTAGGAAGGATGCCTAAAATGCTTTTATGTGCTAAATGTTTTGTGTTATAGCTATAATGATGCTATTATTTGTTCGGATATATGGTCTGTTGTCGACCGGATCTGGAAACCTTATTAGTGTAGGACTCTAAACGTATGACTACGATATTGGAACTAACATATAAACGTTTCGAAGGCTTAACGTCTAACGAAAATGAAGATCTAAATTCACCTACGATTGGTGTGTAGATCGAAATGGCGAGTACTCAAAGTGGTTTTGAAAGTGATAATCCACAGCTTGAGCCAATCACAATGACTGGAGTGCAGGCAATGGTGTGTACGATGTTAGGTGAACAGATGGAAGAAACAAAATGTTTACTTCAACCAAGTAAGGATGAACTTATTTTGCCAGTACGTCAGACATCTTTTCTTGAAGCAACTATTAGGGTTGCTTAGTCTATTGAAGAAATGATCAATGACAAAACTGCCAACAAAGTTGAAGTTGGCAAGAAGAGGAAATTTGAGGGGTCTTCAAGGCCCAACAAGAGCAACATATCCTCAAAGTCTAGCAAAAGAGGAGGTAAAGGAAAATGGTGCGAAAAGTGCAAAAATAAACACTCTGGGAATTGTGACGGCAAGGTGAAGTGCTTTAAGTGTGGAGAAATAGGGAATTACGCCAATAAGTGTACGATCCCCAAGGAGGTGTGCTACGGATGTAAAGAAAAAGGCCATATTTCTAAGAATTGTCCGAAGAACAGTGAAGTAACAAGGCCAAGTACACCATCAACGCCAAAGGAATTTCAGGATATCCTTGACGAAGCGATTAATAACACTAGGAAGTAGAAGTAAAGACTTCATACCCGAGGATCAAGTTACGAAGTAGTAATGTGAATAGTAACAAGTGGTTTAGCCTATGAGAGGCATAATATAGGGTAAACTTGAACATTTGTGTAATCGTTTCAAGGAAATAAAATAAACCCTGGTTTTGTTGTCTGATGAATAGAATCATTGGTGTAATTTTTGAAGTTGTACCAATCATCTAGAATTTCCATCACCAACCAAGTTGAAGTAGAGTTGATCATTGAAGATACGCGTGAAAGAAGTCCTAGTAGGGTCTTGGAAAATTTTATGATTAATGGGACACATTTGTATGTGTTAAATTGTTTTGTGATTTTAGGACTTGGGGACTGCGAGACAGTACTTGGGACGAGTATGAGTAGGTGTGAATAGTAGTAGAGATCTATACTACTGGAAGCACAGGACTCGCACTTGGATCAAGGAAAGTCAGAAGGTTACCAAGAAGCTATTATTTGATTCCATCTTGTTCTAGTCTGTCTTTACCATTGTTTCGGTAATGACTAATAAGATGATTGTTATTCCGAACTTAGGGGTCATATCAAATTGAGTCCGACTACGATGAGTTTATTATGTGGTTCAGAGAACCAAGTTCGATGTAACATTTGAATTAAGCCAGAAGATTGAAGTGAAAGATGATCAAAGCGATCAATAGAAGTATCGCACTCATTGTTAAAGAAGTTGGTAGTTAGAAATGATACATGTTGAACTGTGATTGTATCACATTAGAACATGAAGGAAGGTATAATTTGTTCTGAAATTTGTCCCTAGGAGATCTAAGTCTAAGTAGTGCAGTATACAATGAGAGATCATTAGAACATGACCCATCGGTCTGTTACAATAAATGAAGGAAAGTACTCATTCCAAGAAGAAGAAGGAGTCCTTAATAAGGATTTATTTTGTAACTTGAAGGTTACAATTGAAGGTCCTATGAAGCTTTTTAGGATTAGCTGGATATTGTTGTTGATTTATCCAAGGATTTTCTTCAATCGTGACTCCATTGACAGCTTTGACCCACAAAGGAGCTGTCTATACTTGGAATGAGAAGCATAGGAAGCTTTAAGAAGTTAAAGAAGACGTTGTGTGAAGCACCGACTCTTTCGTCACCAGACGGAGTTAATGACTTCACAGTTTAAAGTGATGCCTCTAGAGTTGGGTTAGGTTGTGTTCTGACCCAAAGGGATAAAGTGATAGTGTGGGCATTGAGGCAATTGAAAGAGCATGAAAAGAACTGCCCCACTCATGATCTGGAGTTGGCAGCGGTAGTATTCGCCCTAAAGATAAGCAGGCACTATCTTTATGGTACCAAATGCAAAATTTTCACTGATTATAAGAGTCTTCAATATCTCTTTAATCAGAAGGAATTGAACATGAGGCAACGGCGCTAGCTAGAATTACTCAAGGACTATGACTGTGAGATACTTTACCACCCTGGTAAAGAAAATGTTGTTGCTGATGCTATCAGACGGAAGGTAAGTCTTGAAAAGAAAAGGGCGAAGAGCATTGAGAATTAAAGTTGTCTTGACAATTGTGAAAAGTATAAAGAAAGCTCAAGAGGAAGCTTTAGAGAAAAATGACCGAAAGAAGGAACGTTTAGGATAAAACGTTGGTGTTTGATACAAACGGTCAATGACTGGAGGTATTCAAAGATAGGATTTGGGTACCTAGTATGGGAGGAGTAAGAGTTCTTCTGATGGAAGAAATTAACAAGACCATGTACTCGATTCATCCCGGCAATACGAAAATGTATAGGGATCTAAAACCCTATTACTCGTAGCCGACGATGAAGCTCAAAGTTGCTAAAGTATGTGGTTGAGTGTGTAACTTATGCTAGGGTTAAGGCACACCATCAGAAACCATATGCGAGTTTAGATTCTTTACCTGTACCCACGGGTAAATGGGAAGGTATCATTATGGATTCTATGACTAAACTGCCCAGAACAAGGAATGGTCACGACATGATTTGGGTGGTCGTTGATCGCTTCACTAAGAGTGCACATTTCATAGTAGCCAACGAGAAATGGTCTATGGATAAACTTGTGAATTCTTATGTGAAGGAAAGTGTGAGGCTTCACAGTGTTTCGTTAACGATTGTATCCGATCGTAACAGCCGTTTTACCTCAAGCATTTGGATGAGTCTATAAGAGGAATTGGGTACCAAGTTGTGTTTGAATACAGCTTACCATCCGCAAACCGATGGTCAAAGTGAATGAACGATTCAAACATTGGAGGATATGCTGAGAACATGTACCCTAGAATTTCAAGGTAATTGGGATGAACACTTACCTCTAGTAGAATTCACCTATAATAATAGTTTCCAGTCAAGTGTTAAGATGGCACCTTATCACGCTTTGTATGGGGAAAAGTGGCGGATGCCATCATGTTGGCTGGAAGCTGAGGAAAAGCAGTTTATGGGACTTGAAATAGTCCATTAGGTTGCTGAAAAGTTGTAGGTGATTAGGGAAAAAGATGTTAGCTGCTCAAAAGAACTATGTTGAGAAGAAAACACAACCGATATCATTCGAAGTTGGAGGTTCGGTTTCACTTAAAGTCTCGTCATGGAAGGGACTTATAAGATTTGGTAGAAGGGGAAAGTTGAGTCTAAGGTTTATTAGACCATTTAAAGTTCTTCAGAGGATCGGGAATGAAGCTTACAAGCTAGAATTACCGGAAGAACTAGAGAGTATTCATAACACCTTTCATGTGTGTTATTTGAGAAAGTTCACGGGAGGTGTGTCCGACATAATTTCCATTTCTGAATTAAGGTTGGACGAGAACAAGAGGTTAATTGGAGAACCTGAGGCAATCGTTGACCGTAAGACAAGGAAGTTGTAACGTAAGATAGTTGATTTAGTGCCTGTACGTTGGAAACATATAAATGGGCCAAATCCCACCTGGGAAACGGAGAGTGACATAGTGAGTTGCTACTCGTAGTTGTTTGTCATTGTGTGATTCCAGGGACGGAATCATCCTAAGGGGGAGAGAGTTGTAACGCCCATGTTTCTAGGCTAGGCATTAATATTGACATAGTGGTCTAGGTTAACCTTTGTAACTCATTTAGAAGAAATGAAAAGAAATTATGTGAATTTTATGTGAATTATGTCTTTTATGCTTAATTATTAGGATTTAATTAATTAAGAATAAAATGAGCGTCAAAAATAAATATTAGATAAAGCCGATATCTTTACCTAAAGTTGTAGTGGTTGAAACAAGGATTTCGGGGATATCAAGAATAACAAAATCCGAGTTATAACGAAGAAGTTATGACCTGTCGAAGTTTCACGATAAACTGACACGATGCCGAATGTCGTAAAAAGTGAGTTTTTGATAAACTACTTTTTATCCTTAGTAATCTAAACGAAAGTCGTAGTATTCGTTAAACCGAGAAGTTCGATAAAAAGAACGCCCAAATCTGACTTCATATGAGGAAGTTATGATTTTTCAAAGTTTCAGCTTAGCAGTAGACCGCTAAAAATTCGAATTTTAGATCGAGCGATTTTTAGCCGACACAACCTAAACGAGAATTGAAGGTCTCATCATTAGTAGCACAACGGTAAAAAGTCTGATGAAAACGGACGTCAGATGAAGAAGTCATATATTTTTAACGGATTTCCTGTCCCGGTCTGTTAAAAATAATAATCTAAAAATTAAAGTCAAAATTAGCCGACGAAGTCTAAACGGAAGTTGTAGAGCGTAACTTTAGCTACGCGTACATATAAAGAACGTCAAAAACAGAGCTCGTATGCGAAAGTTATGGATTTTAGAATTTTTTGCACAAAAATCAAGTAAATTCGCATAGTCACGCTTTTGCCACGTGTCCTCGCCTCGCATGTGCCACGTGTCCGAAATTCTGATGAGTCACGTCGCATGCGAGACTACCCTGTATCGCCCATGTCCTCTTTTGATTCAACCGAAGCTGAGGTCCAATATGATGGGTTTTGGCCATAAGAACATCATATGTGCTCATGCAAACCCTAATGCTTGGATCTAGGTTTCTCTTGATTGTTATGTAGAAATAACAATCTCAAATCCTTCTTGTAATGACTTTAGAAAACTTAGAGTCACATGTCACTCCTCTAATGGTTCACAAACACCAAGAGCAAGAGGATGAAGAAGAGAAGAGAAGGAGGCTGCCCAAAAACGTGTGGAAACCCTTAGGATATTATTCACCACGTTTTTAGGGCTTAAGGGTCCTTTATATACATGTAGGCTATTAGGGTTTTTTAACTAGGAAACCCTAAACTGACTGCTTAAACCCTAAGCAGCCCATGGACCCTTCTTTAATAAGCCTTCGACGATTTCTAATGGGTTTCCCCATATAATTCATCCAACCTTATATTATAAGGTAATCCATAGCCCAATTGCAATTATCTTATAATTACAATTCCAGTCCCTTAAGTTTAATTAATCTCTTTTAGCCACAAAATTAATTATCAATTAATTCTTGAGTAATATTAAATAATATGATTTCCCCTTTAATATATTATTTTCATAATATATTAATAAATCATAATTAATCCTTTTTCTCCATAATTCATCCTATCAAGTTGCTTTGGTGAAGGCAACCCAAAAGGACCATGCACCATCGGGTTAAGTACATACCAAAATAGTTATGGACTTAGACACTAATCCAACAGTCTCCCACTTGGATAAGTCTAACAACTATTCTGCGTATGACTTCAGATCAAGATCTGCAATCGTAGCTTTCTAGAACCGCTGTCAACTATGATCTTATCAGATACGCGTGTCCTTTAGATAAGGGATCATATACTCCTCCATTTTAGATATCGTATAGATATGAGACATGAAATATAATCATTCTCTCTATACTGTTTCCCGATTTCCGATTTATGATGACCGACAACTGACTACAATTTGAACACATCAAATTAGTCCCGGCTTGGCCAAGAACTTAGGTGCCATCACTAAATCATTGAGGGGCCCACAGATATCACTTTTATCCTACTTTGAATAAAAGGAATGGATAAACTTTGACTCAATGCTCGCTTGCACTCACTCACCGAATCACACACAACAATATATTTTATAACACCAAGTTACTGGTTTGTTTACATATTATCAATGTGCAACCGACTCGCAAGATACAACTCACACATCTTGGTTTCAAGAATATAAGATGTTATCATCTCACCAATCACTCGTGATAAAATCCATGAAGTGATCCAAGTGAGCGTGGGTTTAATCCAATGCTCAAATCATATTCATAAGCACTCATAAACGTTGCAGCAAACATTTGCTTATGTTTAATACTCTTTAGACAATCCACACACCAATTCATGACAGTCTTCATTCATATCTACTTCCAACATATGAACGACTGTGGCCCGTTCGAATAATTTGAATGTTCTCAAGCAATTAAATTATTCAGGAAGTCAAAACATGCAAAGTGAAACACAAGAATAATACTAATCCCATATGGCCTCAAACCTTTGAGTATAAATAAAACACCTTTTATTTATCACCATATCGATTACTCATTATTTGTTGTTTCGGGTAATCAACTTCTTACTTGAATTATTACAACACTTGCCCCATACTCTTAGCATGCACACAATGTTTACCTGTGGTTCTTACTTTGTGAAATAGATCAAATGAACACATTTCCAATCATACTCATTTCACAACTCCTAATCCTTTTTCATAAGTGAAATAATATCAAATTCTTGCCACTTATGGAATATGTTAGATTCTAACATTTTATGCAATGATCCTTTCGTAATGTCACTGCACTAAAGTCATAATGACTATTGCCAATGAAATTACAAATTCCTCTGTCGGAGATTGTTACATGACAATTCCTTAGATATGATGTCTCTCACTCAAAGTACATTCCTTTGAACATCCTTTTGCATAAAAGTTTCTAATCTAGACATTGATTCTCAATATCCAATTCCCAATATGGAAACGTTTCCATATTTTCCATACGACAACTCATTCTTAATAGAATCTTTTCTATTCATAATAATGTCGATATCGTCCATCCAATACTATACTTCCAACTACTCACAAGCGACTAATCCTTGGCGAACTTTGGATTGTCCTTTGATAGTTGTTTAATTATCTTACTCAAAACCGATTCTTGTCCTTTTCCCTCTAAATGCGCTAGACATTTGGAAAATTTTAGAATGGTCAAATATTACAGCATTTGCAATCGATCCTATACCCGAAGCGTATGAGACACGATGCATAATGTCTTACATAAAGATTTGATACTTTATCAATCTTCAGCCATAATATTTTATGTGCTACGTTCTTATAATTCGAATTAGGAAGAGGAATGCCATAATCATGATCGAAATTTAAGAACACACTATGTATCCTTGACTAAAAATATTAATATTCCAAAACCTAAGCCTTTAGATTTTAAATGAAGCATAGTATTCTCTCCCTTAATTATAGAAAAACAACTTTACAACTCTTACAACTTTGCAAAGTATGACTCTTGTTTTATATAATTAATATTGCTAACTTGCAATACTTGCCTTAATAATTATACAAGCATAACATTTATGCTCCCACTATCACGATGATTATTATAAACATAACACTTATGCTCCTACTAGCTTTGACATGTATTCAGAAACAGCTTAACTTTCAGAAAAACAATACCTATTGAATTTCTTAAGTTCATGTTTCTAATACCTAATGCTTTGATAATCCTTTATCTAGGCTTATACACCTTTCCTTTGGATATCTCATATGTGTGTCTAAACAATTAAGACTAATTGCCAAATCTCACAATTCGAATCATGGAAAGGGATACCGTAACCATAATCGAATTCGAGAATACAATTTCACAATCACTATCTTCTTAAAATCTCTATTAGTGAAAGCATTTCCTCACAATCATTTTCATGAAGGAGGGAATCTTATGACACTCAGATTTTAATGGTGTATGTGTTCCTATCCATGTGAATTTGTCAAAACCAAAGTTTATGACAAATTCAAACTCATATGGACCGAGCCTTCTCAATCTTGATTTCTTGCCTTATGGTAACACGGCTACCCACCATGTCTTCCAAGTAGCTCACCCTTACCTGTCAATGTATTTTTCATTGATCAAGGTGCTTGCCTTTTATGCGTTCAAATGAGAACTCATAGAACTCACCTGCATAATTAACTCAATTGGAATGGCACAGAAACAAGATAATGTCAACACGATAGGTTGTAAACCTCAACTCGTGTGCTAGTGATGATCGATAAGGTTTATTCTTGATTTATTCTTGAAACCCTTCAAGACCATTAAGGCTCCCACTGACTCCTTGACATATAAGATTCTTTTGTCAATAAACATTTCTTGACAAACCAATATTCAAGAGTTAGTGTAGCTTTTATCAAGACAAAACATTTCATAAAATTGGTCCTAGTTGTTCCTTGTCTTATCCAATACATCACAACTTTCCAATTCCAAATGTGCAAGAATAGGAAAACCTTTTTCCAAATTCTACATTTGATGTATGTCATAAATCTTATTAAGACTTGTCACTCAATGTCACAATCTTAACTTTAAGACTTGTTATTGGAACGAAGTATGATTAACCTTTTGATTTAACCATTTCTTCAATTCTTGAATCCTCTTCTTAGACATACAATTGTACTAAGACTCACTTAGAGGATCAATTGAGATATGATTCTTAATCATTCAGACCTATCATAAAATGTAATAAAAAAGTACTCTCCCTTCTTCTTAGAATAGAGAAACTTTTATCTTTCTGCCTACTTGATTTTTCTTTTTCGTTCTGCTATTGATTTAAACTTTTTTAATCAATTCAGAATTACACTTAATCTTATAAGTATAATTATATTTACTAAACCTTTAGTAAAGCATGACGAATATCTTTGTTACTCTTGTAGTGGACTTGATCAACACGCAACTTTGTGTACTCGATCTCCTAGTCCTTCACTTGACACTTTGTCAACGAATTAGTCTAATTTCCAAATATGAAATTTCTCATTCATCGTGCAACCAAGTTGCATGATTCCAAGTTTCTGTCCAATTGAAACTTGGGTGATGAGAAACTTTCCCTATTTGGTAAATTCTTGACATTTCTACTATTAACATAATTAAGAATCACATCCATTCGTTGTAGAAATATGCAAACATCAATTTTTTTCATAACGATTTCATTGCAAGCAAATAAATAAATAAATAAATGAGTCAAATCAAAATTTATTTTATTCATAAAAGCAGCGGAAAACATTTGTCCTTACAATGCAAAATCAACTGAAAACTATGTAGTCAAAAGAAAAATTCCTAACAACTCTATCATAACTTTCTAAGCTCAAAATCTAATCTTCAAATCCATACAATCGAGATCCATTTCTTCGTGATTAGACTTATCTTGCTCTTTCATCAAGCTTCCTCTCTTTTCATTGATCCTGCAAAACATTTAAATGCAATCTTATCACATCATGTATTAAGAATGAACGAATAGGAACTTAATGGAGTTAGATAGTGGATTTTACCTGAAGCACAACCATACTCTTTGACTCTCCCATCTTCTGGACTCTTCCGGATCTTAGGGCAGACTTGTATCCAACACCCTTTCTCTTGGCAGCAAACGCAGGTTGGTTCTCCTAGAACGTCCTCGGAAGCATGGTTGGTTGACTTTCCGAACAAATATGCTCCATTGCTTTGCCAAATCATTTCTGATTCAACAGCAATGACAGTGTAAGTTAGGTCAATGAGGTTTTCGTCATGATCCATCATATAATACTTTCTTTTGAACTCATTATATGATTCAGGGAGTGACTGTAAAACCCAGTTCACAGCCAACTTATCAGGGAATGACGCACCCAACATTATCAACCTATCGATGTGTGATTTCATTCCTAGAACGTGAGCACACATGGGTTTACCATCTTCATGTTTCATTTCCAATAGGGCTTTAGTGACATTGAACCTTTCAATTCTTCTATCCTGTGGGTTAGGGAGATTGATTGGAGGAGGTGGAGGAAGTGAAGCAGGATATCTTGTTCCTCGATCGAATCGTGGAATATCATCTTCATGTGGAATGCTTGTTCCACGGGATTTGGGAAGACCATAGTTGTCGTACTTTGACATCTACAAAACGGGAGAAAAGTAAATTCAAGTTAGTTGATAGATTGACTCCTTAATAAATCACCCAAATGAGATACTAAGGCTAGGACCCAACACAATATTCCACAACTCGGGAGAGGGATGCCGTAACCCAAATTGCAGAACATTTGAAGGTAAGTGAATGACGATTCACTAATTTTCCACCATGAAAAACGAAAACCGATTAAGTTTTAAATTCTTTGAATACTCCTAGATCCTTTGAGATTCATTGAAATTTTCAATGGCATGTTTAAATCTCGATATGCCTTTCAAGTTTGTGACTAGGATACCGAGGATCATAAAGCGGGTGTGAATAACCATGCAAACTTACATGGTTCCCTCACATGTTACAGTCACCTATTCGATGTGCCGGTAAACCACACACGCTCCACTGAACTATGACAAACATTGAGTCTCCCTTTGCCACCTTTGCTTAGAACCATTTAGTGTGCGGTAAACCACACACGCTCCACTAACGTCTTCGCAAGGGTACAAAGTGTAATTTCATGGAATTGCATCAATTCACTTTTGCCTAAAGTAACTAAGATTGGGAATTTGTAAAACATTTAGTTACTTTTGTATTTCATTATACTTATAATGGAAGGTTCTGTCCTATCCTACCCGTTCGGCTAACGATCCTCCACTAGTCAAGAGTGCGGTGGGTAAGAGTGGATACCCATTCAATCGCCATTTTATAGGCCATTTCCTTAAACACCCCTTATAGACCAGCTTCGTGAATGAGGCCTACTAACGGTAAGACTGACGTTTACTCATACATATATATAATGTTAGACTTTTAATGTTATATATATTATAGGGTGTATTTTACACTTTTAAAATACTAGGTGGTCTAATTTAAAAATTATACCTTTAATTAAATGTAAACCAAAACTTCTATGAATTTATTAAACCTCTTTTAATTACACACTTTAATTATTTATAAAACCATAAGGGTGTGATTTGAACTTTTCAAAATAATACTAGGGTTTTAGAATTTAACATTCCTAAATTAAACTTTTAATCAACTTTTAAATTCCAAAACTTGAGGGCAAGTTTTGAAACATTTCAAAACATTAGGGTTTAGAATTTAAATATACATCAAAATTAAAATTTTAATCAAAATTTAAATTTCAAAACTTGAGGGAAAGTTTTGAAACTTTTTTCAAAACATTAGGGTTTCAACTATTTAAATTTCAAAACAAAAACCTTTGAGTTCAAATTTAAACTATAAAACCTAAAGGGGAAAATTGAAACTTTTTGATGACTTGAAAAACTCTTTGATCGTTTAGATCTTATACAAGTTAATCAGAATAATGCAAACAGAAATATGAAACACGAGAATGAATCAAAATAAGTTGAATGATTCAATAGATTCACGCCTCAGCAGAGCTCGATAAAGAACTGCCACTGTAGAGGCTTTTTAGGGTTACAATCGATAAAAGGTATTCGCTATGAATGATCGACTCCAAAATCTTACGTACAAAGATACATGCAAGCATCTATAAATACTAAACCCTAATAATTAAATCACAGATGGACAGGCCCAATCCGGATACAAAATTGGACTAAAGACCGAGCCCAAGACGCAACACATAATGGACCCTACAATCTCCCCCTTTGCATCAATCTGAGCGAGACCCTACTTTGGCTTGCTGGATCCTGCTGCAGGAACTTTCTTCGTGGTATCGAACAGACAAGGAATGATGGCAAGAATGGTTTGTCTGAAATGAATGTACCACTGGATCATATCATTGAAATACTTTTTGTCATCTTCAGAATTCTGCTCGCACCGATTAATGATCCCCAGAACATGTTCCAAACACGAAGTGGTATATAGATGCTTGTCAGCCAAGGCGAACAGAAATTTTTGGCCTTCATTCCTGGTGAACATGACTGATTTTCGCTTTGGATCGATCCTCCCCATCTGCATTTTATTCAAATCACTTGCAGAACCAACTGGGGAGATGATGGGCTTCTTCTTGAATACACTAGCAATTTCCTGATCCATCTTAGCAACCTCCATGACGTAGCAAACCAACATTCTCTTGAAGTGATCTATAATCGGCCCATACTCAGCTTCATTGGTGAGGAGGATGTTATGCAGGATGATCCAATCGTATGGATTCAGGTTAGGAAGATCAGCGAGAGAAATGGCATGTTCGGCTTTAGCTGACCCCCTCAATACTTTGAACCTGACATTTGTGAAGTTACCCTCCCGAAAGGGTTTGAGGACCCAAACGTTGACGATCTTTTGTGCACTCCACGTCTGATACTGAGGCTGAGCATACCTCATATAGAATTCAATAAGCTCCCTATCGACCTTTGGGTGAGGATGAGGGACTTCAGCAATGTGAGAAAATGCATGAAATATAAAGGCCTTTCGGGTCAAGGGCATGTCGTACTGAGAATCGACAGAATTAACCTTGTCCAAGGAGATCACAGGTTCAAGCTAGAGGATGTTGGGGGTCTCGCTAGCTTCTTTGATAAGCTTCTCGAGAGTCCATGGAGGGAATAGGGTTTTTCGACTTTCAAGGAGATCATGAGCCTCCTTCATCTTCCTTTCGTTTGCTTCTGCCTCTCTAGCGATCCGAGCACTCATGCCTGGATCCTTATCCCTGGCCTGTTTCTTCAAGAGATCAGCAATGGTTTCTTTGTCATCATCACCATCACTGTCATCCAGAGCCTTTTTCCCTTTATCTTGAGCACCCGAACCAGAAGCATGACCAGTTGTTGGAGGTTCGGTTGCTTTAGTTGAAGCTGATATAGAAGTAGGAGGCGGTTGAGATTGATTTTCGCCCTTTGAAGCTCCTTCTCCCCCTTGTTTTGGATGGGCCACGTACTTAGGAAGCCCCTCAATTTTGTTAAGCAGGGCAAGGGCAGGAGCAAGCTTCTCAGCAAGAGTTCGCCTCACTGAGTAGTTGAGAATTGGATCGTGTGCTTCAATAATGTTGGAGAGGGCTCCGTGGACATCCGAAACCCAAATCGAAATGAACGCGTGCTCAGATTGAAGAGAATCAACCTCCTTTTCTGATTGGGAAAGCTGAAGACTCTTGATCTTTAGAGCAGTTGTTTTGCGTGCAAGTGCATCCATCACAAAGTTCTCAGAAGCAAGGTCTTCTTGGAGCTTGGTCAATCGCTCCTCAACAACTGCCTGGAAAGATTTATTGTCAGCTTCAAGAGTCTGAAGAAGACCGAAAAAGAGTTGCTTTTCTGATACAAATGATGTAGCCAGCTTCTCAACAACTGAATCAATCTTCACTGCATTAGATTCAGCTGCCCCCTGTAAAGACTGTAACAGAATGTTAGCATCGTGAAATAGTTTTTCGACTTTTTTGGTCGCTGCAGCATAGGCCTTTGTGGATGCATCTATAGCAGCAGTGGCAGAGTTGATAGAGGGTTCATGTGCCTTGGTGAAAGTATCAAACATCTCCTGAGTGGCAGCCTCTGAGATATTGGACCAAGAGGAGGAGGAGGAAGCGATGAAACTATCAATTTTCTCATGAAGTTCCTTGATGTGCTTTTTGGTGACAGGAGCATCATCGTCATCATCGCTTTGAACCTGGTAGGGACTGTAGTAGACAGAATCAAAGGTCATGTCTTCCCCTCCAAGAAAAGTCTCGGTATCGGCTGAGTGATTGGCAGATGAAGGCGAAGGTGGAGGTTCGGTTGTGGGAGTAGATTCGGGTGTGGAAGTATGTTCGGGTGCAGGTGTGTGTTTGGGTGCTGAAGTACGAGCCCCCGTATCAGATACGTTGGTTCGAACTCTAGTGGTTGTTGTTGTTGTAGAGTCCGAGAAAATGGGAGGTGGTACAAGAATAGAAGTAGAAGGAATGTGAGTGGCGGAGGTTATGGGGGGAATGGAAATAGAGATAGTGATCGGGGGAGGAGAGACAGGTTTGGTTGTAACTGGTACCTCATGTGAAGGCGAACGGGGAGGAGAGTCTCCTCGAAACGACTCCTCTGAGTCTGAACTCTCATCCTCTGATTCACTGGAGGAAGAGGCAAGAATGAGTTTTCTCCTGGGCTTGGTTTTCCTCTTCTTTGGTGGAGGTGATTGGGCTGCCTTCGTTGGTTTTCTCTTTTTAGGAGAAGGGCCTTTCGCCCCTTTGACCACTTTCTTGTCTTTCCCTTTTTTTGGTTTCTTGCCCCTGCGAGCAGGTTTGTCGGTGTCATTGATAGACTGAAGCATCTCTGGAGTGAGCTCTTTGGGACCCGAAGGAAGAAACTCCTTGTAGGTCTTGATGATGCAGCTCTCCCCTGATACACAAGCATACATTGACTCAGGAATTGAGCCAACAAATATAAACTTGGAAGGATCAGTAACGATGATCTTTGTGGTGTGGAAGACGCCAATCGAGGAGAGTGGAGAAGTGGCCACAATGGGGACATTATACTTGTCCATTTCCCATTTGGTGATGAGCGTCCAAAACATGGCATAGGAAATTTCAGAATGGCGAGAAGTAGAGGCAAGGCTTTGGATTAACTGCTGCCATAGAACTGAGCCATAGTCGAGGTTGACACCATTGTACAACCCATAGAGAATCGTCGTGAACAGACGACTAGCCCCATCAGAACCTACACTCCTCTCTGATAGACCCTTGAACAGTATCGTGAAAAAGCCATTCCACTGAGGAGGAAGACACGACTTCTTGAACTTTGTGATGGTGGTAAGGATTTCAGTGTAACACATGTTGTAAAACATGGAGAACAACTGTCCCACAGAAATCGAATCAGGGTTAACCCTCGACTCATCAGGTTCAAACCCTAGAAGCGAGCAAAGTCGCTGTTTTGAGATGGAGGTTTTGGTATCAAGAATGTCGAAGTAGATGCGATGAACAGACTTATCGTAGTGAGTAGTGGAGAAAATCTGGGATAGACATTCCATAGGTACAATTTCGACCTTGGTCAGTACGAGAACCAGTGGAGAGTATTTGAGACACTCCACTATGAGGTATATAAAGGCATCATAGGAAACTGGTGTGAGATCAATGACCAAGCTTTGTTGGGGTCTGATTGGGAGAATGTGGGAGGTTTCATGAACAGAGGAGGAATCCGCCATTGTTGAGTGCTTTGAAGAAGAAGATGAACAGTGGGAGAAAAGTGTCTTTTCTTGCTCTCAGAAATTTGGGTGCAGTAAAGAGGTAAAACAACTTAGGGTTTACCCTTTATACCGTGTGTAGAAGTGAGAGAAAAATTCGCCCCCAAATCCTCTTGAAAAATGAATCGGTTCCTGAGTTGATTGACGCGTGACAGTTAGCAACCCCTATGATTACGCATGAGAGAGAAAAACGTTTCCATTTTGCACGTCTTCCCATCAAATGCCTTTTTAAATTCCTGAAACCCTTAGTCTCCCAGCTGAGTCATCATCTTATCTTTAAAATGAGCTGTCTTCACTAAATAAAAACAAACACGTAGATAAACCACAACATCCCTTTGAGAATATAACATTAAAAACCAGAGCTAAAAAAATAGCTTGTAGTGAACCAAACCAGACTTTTGGAAAATCAAAAAGATTTTCGTGCATAGAGTGTCAAAGATGAAGAAATAAAGCAACATATATGTGGGAAATTGTGATGTCAATATAGACACGAAACAGTGGATCCTGGGCACGAATCTCTTCCTTCAAAGTCAAGAGATACTTTAAAGTGTTTGTGTGGTTTCCCGTTGAATTACGATCAAGCACTTGTTAAGAAGTGTTGAAAGGCATCTTTTAATAAGGCTTAGAGGGGTGGCTTTCGCTTCAGTTCAAAATTCCAAATTTTGACATAAGATAGAAACCGAATGAAGTGCTTGTGAGACCAATGTGGTCTGTTGAACAAGTAGGTTTGGATCGTATTTTAGTGACTTGATGGAAATGCTTTGTGTGAAATCTCAAGAAAATTTGAAAATGGATTCTATGGGAAGAAATGTTATGGTATGTAACAATTTCATAAGAATCACACAAAAAGAAAAATACAGATTTCATGGTACAACCACTTGGGTGGATTCGTTAATTCATGAGTGAAAGCTAGAGCAAATTTAATTGTTCACCGTCAATGCATAGTGGGTATTGAATTGTGGGTTTCACTTAGCACGTAGTGACATGAAGCTAAGATCACAAACACAGAGATTGTGTATCCATAAACATCAGTGGTAATTTCTGAGAGTCTCAAGGGTTACATGTATGAAGCGAATATTATGGAGAAAAATGTTTGAGGTGGTGTAAGGAAACCAAAGTACCTCTGCTATAAAAATAGTGACCAAGCAGAAAATTCTAAACTCATATGAGAAAAGAGTAAGGTAGCTCATGATTAGAATAAATGTGGCAACCTAGCTGGGAAGACAAGGTTTGTATATACCCAGTCACTAAGGCTTTATTCAAAATCAATTGAGGCTTTGGACAACATGCATCAACATGCTTCTAGGGACACTTAGCTAGTAAAAAGCGTGAGAATGATACCTGCCCCATCGATATTCCATAAACTGTTAACATAAACAGAAGTAGAGACAAAAGAAAGAAAATATTTTTGGAATTTTTGATATTTTTGTAAAGAGAAAAATAAAGCAAACCAAACAAAACAAATTTGGAACCGAATCAGAAATGGACCGAACTCTAAGTTCATTTCGGTTCCTTGAAAAAATATTTTTGGATTTTTGGAAAACAATTGTACAAAAGTATACAACCATAGATATCACCTTTTGAGATAAGCGCAAACAAGTGCAGTGGGACCAAACCTGAAATAGACCGAGAGTTCGGTTCATTTCGGTTCCCGTGTGAACCGAGCCCGAAATAGACCGAGCGTTCGGTTCATTTTGCTTCCAACTTTTCGTTTTGAGAAGGCGTTTTTGGAACAGACTCTGATTCCATCATACCTAGGCCTTGTAGGATTTTATTAAACTTGCTTCAGGAAGGGCTTTGGTGAAGATGTCGGCCAGTTGATCATTGCTTCGAACAAAGTGGATTTCTACGTTTCCATCTTCCACATGATCCTTAATAAAGTGATACCTCAGTGCTATATGCTTTGTCTTGGAATGTTGTACTGGGTTATGACAGATCCTAATTGCACTTTCTGAGTCGCAGTATAGTGGGATCTTTTTCATATTGAGTCCATAATCCTGGAGTTGGCTTTGGATCCAAATCACTTGAGATGTGCAGGAGGAAGCTGTAGTGTACTCTGCTTCGGCTGTAGATAGAGAAACACATGTTTGTTTCTTAGATTGCCAGCTCACGAACTTCCCGTCGAGGAATTGACAGCCTCCTATAGTGCTTTTTCGGTCTAGACCACATCCTCCTAGGTCTGCATCTGAGAAAGCTTGAACGAAGAAACCTGAGTTAGAGGGATACCAGAGACCGAGAGAGGTGGTTCGCTTCAAATACCGAAATATATTATTTACTACCAGCATGTGTGGTTCATGAGGATTTGCTTGAAACCTGGCACAATAGCACAGTGAAAACATTATATCAGGCTTGCTAGCTGTGAGGTCCATTAGGGAACCAATCATTTGGCGATATAGCGTTATGTCGACTGCCGGTTTTTCCAAAGATGGTGTGAGCTTGGTGTCGAACGCCATAGGGAGTTTGACCTTGGAGTCTCCCATCATGCTGAATTTAGCAAGGAGAGTCTTTGTATATGCTTACTGGTTGATAAAGATGCCATCGGGTCCCTATCTGATATTTAAACCAAGGAAAAAGTTAATCGGACCCATTGAGCTCATTTCAAATTTAGTCTCCATCAACTTTCTGAATTCAGCTGTTGGACTAGGATTCGTTGAGCCAAAGATGATATCATCGACATAGATTTGAACGATCATAAGGTGGTTACCTTCCTTTTTACGAAAGAAGGTTGGGTCAACCGAACCTTGTTTAAATTTAGACATCTTTAAAAACTTAGTTAATGTTTCATACCATGCCCTAGGTGCTTGTTTCAGACCATAAACAGCCTTATCTAAGATGTAGCAGTGATCTTGATGCTTTTCATTTACAAAACTAGGAGGTTGCTCCACGTACACGGTTTCTTCAAGTTCCCAATTCAGAAACGCACACTTCACATCCATCTGGTAGACCTCGAAATTTTTGTGTGCAACATAGGCAAGAAATATTCGAACGGATTCCAGCCTTGCTACCGGAGCGAATGTCTCTTCGTAATCGATTCCTTCTTCCTGGCAATATCCTTTCACCACTAGCCGAGCCTTATTCCGGATTACATTTCCCTCCTTGTCCATTTTGTTTCTGAACACCCATTTGAGACTGACAACCGAGGCATCTTTTGGTGTTGGAATGAGTCTCCAGACCTTATTTCTTTCGAACTCATTGAGTTCGTTTTGCATTGCCTGACCCCAATCAGAATGATCGAGAGCAATATTGATGGTTTTAGGCTCTATTTTGGAGATGAAAGAATTAAACATGCAGAAGTCTACTTTGGAGAATAAAGCAGTTTGCTTCGCCTTCAGTTGTGATCGAGTTAGAACCTTTTCTGATGCATCACCCACTATTTGAGATACAGGATGATCTCTGGTCCATTTGGTGAGAGGAGGATAATTTGGATCATAGGATGGATCCAATTTAGCATTTACCATTTCTTCCAACTCTGATTGAACATCATCGTCATAGTGCAGATTGGAATTCTCCCCCTCGACAGATGTTGAACCATATGGATGTAAACCAAGAAGTCTTTCTTCGACTGGGCTTTCGGGCTGATCCGGACTTTGGGTGCTACAGGACTTTCGGGTGCTACAGGACTTTCGGGTGCAACTAAGCTTTCGGGTGCTACAGGACTTTCGGGTCCGTCAAAGATTGGATTCTCCCCTGGATATGTGACTCCTGTTGATTTGAAGAAAATTGATTCTCCCCCTCGACCGAAGTACCGCTCTGGGGAGTTTCATTTCGAATTAGTTCTTCTTCTCCCATTTGGTTGGCTGTATGTTCAACAATTTTCTTAAGGTGATCAATCTTGTTGTCTGCTGTCGTGGCTTCAGAATGAGTGACTTTCTCAGGTTCATCAAATAAATCCATGAACTGGTCAAAGAAATTGGCGATTGAGGCTGTGACTTGACCTATTTGAAAGAAAATCTCTCCAATTGCTTCTTCGGTAGACTTCAACTTCTTGACGTAATTGTCATCGAACGTCACATAATAGGTTTCTTCAATTCTTTTAGAATGCTTATTCAAAACCCTGTATGCCTTTGAAGTAAGAGAATATCCCAGAAAGATACCTTCATCAGCTTTTACATCAAACTTGTTGTGATGTTCTTTGGAGTTGAAGATGAAGCACCTTGAACCGAACATGTGAAAGAACTTGACATTCGGCTTCCTGTTATTAATAATCTCATAAGGGGTGAGAGAGAAACGCTTGTTGAGATAAGATCTATTTTGAGTAAAACAAGCTGCAGCAATGGCGTCAGCCAAGAAATATAGAGGAAGGGAAGCAAAACTCAGCATGGTTCTGGCCGCCTCACACAGGGATCGGTTTCGCCTTTCGACAATTCCGTTCTGTTGAGGTGTATAGGGAGCTGAGAAATTGTGACTGGTGCCTTTTTCTGCTAAGAAATCTTCAAATTCTTTGTTCTTGAATTCCAGTCCATTGTCGCTCCTGATGTTTCGAACAACTTTTCTCAGTTGCACTTCGACTTGCTTGATAAAGATCTTCAGTTTTGGAGTCACCTCAGATTTTTGATTTAGAAAGAATACCCAAGTAAATCGTGAGAAGTCATCAAGAATAACAAGGATGTACTTGTTACCGCCAATGCTCTCGATTGATGATGGACCACATAAGTCGATGTGAAGCAACTCAAGTGGTTCAACAACTTTGGTGTTTATGATTGTTGGGTGACATTGGCGACTTTGTTTCCCCATTTCACATGCAACACATAAGTGTTCTCGATCGAACTTAAGCAGTGGAAGTCCCCGAACATGACCACCAGTGACTAGCTTGTTGATGTCTTTGAAGTTGAGATGTGAGAGCCTTCGGTGCCACAACCAACTTTCGTCTTAATGGGCTTTGGGCAAAGACATATGGCTGGATTCCCTTTGATTGGTCTGAGATTCATAGGGAACATTTCACCTTTTCGTTCAGACTTGAGAATAACTTTGTTGGATTTGTTCTCTATTATCTCTGAACCTTCGTCATCGAACGAGACTTTGAGACCTGTACCTCCCACCAGTTGAGACACACTGATGAGGTTATGCTGCAATCCCTCTACATACGCCACCTTCCTGATTGTAAAGTCTCCATTGGTTATCATCCCATAACCCTTTATTGTTCCATAAGAGTTGTTACCAAATTTGACGTTGCCACCGTTTTGAAGTGACCGAAACTCCCTTAGCTCTTCATTCCTTCCTGTCATGTGACGTGAGCAGCCACTGTCTATGTACCATACTTCATTGAACTGCTCGTCACTTATAACCTGCAAAAATTAAGCAGATTTAGGAACCCAAAGTTTCTTGGGTCCTCGTGAGCCTTTTACAGAAATAGGAATAGTAAGAGAAACATCAACAAGATATGTTCGTTTTATTAAGGTTGTTTCATCTTTCCTCTTAATAGTAAACACTTTGATTTTATTGGAGTTAGATGCAGGTATTTTGGATTCAGGTTTGGGAGTTTGGACTTTAGCTTGTTTTCGGTCTTCATTTTCTGAGGAAATCTTACTTCTTCCTTTCGAATCCTTCTTCGAGTGTGAGCTTGGTGTAGGACGAGAAATAGGCTTAGAAGAAGAATGAGAACGAGAAGAATTAGAGGAATATAAGTTAGAGTGAGAATCTTTCCTGACTTGAGGTTCGAAATGACCCTTTCGTTTGTGACCATTTGAGGGACCGAACCTGGACCTTCGGTTGCTGTTTGTTGATGGACCGAAATTGGCTCTACGGTTGTTGTGGGTTGCTGGACCGAAACTGGGTCTTCTACTGTAAAAGCTTGATGGACTAAACTCTGGACTTTGTCTGTTGTTTTTTAGTGGACTGAAACCAGCCTTTTGGTTATTGTTACTTTCGGAACCGAACCTGTCCTTCCAGTTTTGTTCTTCCTGTGGCCTGAAAGTCTTCTTCTGGTTCTTTTGATCCAATGGACCGAAGCTTCTTTTACTCTTATTTTCTTCTCCATTTGACTTGGAGTTTCTATCAAAGTGAGTATAGTGAGGATTTTGGGAGCGCCAAAATTGCTTTCGCTCTGAGAGATTTTTCTTGTATCTCAGATTTCTCTGCTGCTTTTGATTTTTCACCTATTTCGGTTGTCTATGAATATTTTCCTTTTGTTTCAGCTTCTAAACAACTGGTTCACTTTCCATGGAAGAGGTTTCGCTTGTAGAAGAGACGCATTCTACCGGAACCTCTTTTGTGCTACTAGAACTGGTCACGTCAAAGTTGGTAGGTTTATTTAGTGGTTCTGCCACATATCTACCTTTGGCCTTCCATGATGTTTGCTCCGACAAACCAACTGTTTCATCTGCATTGTCTATCGGTGCTGACTAGAAAAACTCATCACAACCATCTGCATTATCTTCATTCACCAATGCAGTGAGTTCAGCTGTCTGATGTTCGGTGACTCCTGTGACCTTATAAACCTGATTGGGAGTGGTTCTTACCTTTTGGTAAACAACCACCGTCTCTTTAAGGATTGGGGACTTATTTTTGGACAGACGAGCAAATTCCATAGAATTTTTAGAAATCAAGTTTTTGTGGTTTTCAGGTTCGCTCCTAATAAACTCTAAACAGTCAACCTCATCCTCTACAGAGATTTCACTCATGTCATCGTCCTCATTATGTTCAGATGCATTTTCAACATCAATTTTATTTTCTGAACTTAATTTTGTAATCAATGAGTCAAGTTTTTGTATAGTTTCGGCTCTGAGTTTCAACATATCATTTTCATCCAAAAGATTCTTAAGCATGTCCTTATGGTCTTTGGACTTTATAAATGATTCAATTTTGTCCAGACCATACATATAAGTGGGATTTACATCATCTGAAGATACAACACTTTCACAGTTGTATGCTTCAACATCGATTTCATCCTCCTTTAGCTCAAGGAGGGGAAAAATCATGCGATGTATCTTCTGTCCTATTTCACAGTCTAAATGCAGCTGAGTAATGTTAGAATAAAGTCCTTTTGCAATTAAACAAAAAACATTCCTCTGTTTTAACAATTTAAGATTGTCTCTTTGCAAATAGATATTTTCATCCCTAGATTTAACCAGCTCCAACTCCTTCTGCTCAATCCACATTCTTGGCTCCTCACTCTTGGATGATACCCTGCTTATTTGGTCAGTTAGATTAGAATTCGTGACACATGTTTGAGTTAAGCAACTATCTAGATTTGAAATTCTTGAATTCAAGTTATTTAATTCCTTTTCATAAGATGTTTGTGGAATTTTAAACAAAAGAAAAATGGATTGTACCTTCTTGATCAGTTCATCTAGTTCACTGATCTGCACACTGAGAGGCTTCGCTGTAAAGCACACTTCCTCTTGCTCCTTAGCCACTTCGTTTCCACCATCAGTGTTGTATCCTCTCATCTGGGATACATCTGTCACAATTAGACATCTTCCACCAGCATCACCACTCTTCGCCACATAAGCCTTTCCATGAGAAGGCTTTCTCACTTCATCATCTTCTGAGTTGGTTGACCACACCTGTACACCACCGAACTCATCATCATCTACCGAATCCTGCACAACAAGAGCATTCATAGAGGGATTAGTAGTAGCTTTCTTCCTTTTAATCTCCTCCAGTCTTTTCAGGAGACTTGCTTCTTCATCCTTCTCCTCAACTCTCTCTGTCATTTTCTTCAACACGCAATCTTTTGCATAGTGATTTTTCCCACCACAGTAAAAACAGCTGACACCAGAATCAGCTTCACCCTTCGCTTCTTTCTTTGATTCTTCAACCTTCGGCTCCTCTTTCACTTTTTTAGAGCTATAGCTTCCCTGCCAGTTTCGGTTCTTGTTGGTAGGGAACTTCTTCTTGATGAACCTTCTGGGATTTGACACCATCATTGCATAGTCTTCAGATGTTAAATCATAGTCTCCCAGATTCAAATCTTCTTCTTCTTCTTTTGCTTCATTCTTACCTTTAGATAGAAGAGCCAAAGACCCCAGGTTTGAAACCACATTCTTTTCTTGTAGTACAATCTTTTCCTGGGATTTCAGAATCCCCACCAGTTTTGCCAAAGAATATGATTTGAACTGCTCATGCGCTTTAACCATTGACACAACCGCCCTCAATTTGGGTCTTAGGCCATTTAAGAAAGTGACCTTCTGTTCGATGAGCTTTCTTTCTATATCATGTTTGATCATCTTGCTGAGAAGATGATTGAACCGATCAAATGTTTGTGTAACAACCTCCTCCAACTTCTGCTTGAACTCTCCAAATTCTGAGATAAGTAGTGTCTGAATTGAGTGCTCCAGATCTTCATCTGTGGAGTACAGCTCTCGCAGCCGATCCCAGATTTCCTTTGCTGTACCACAAGAACTTACTAATCGAAATGTGTCAGATTGAAGAGAAAATCGAATTAGTCTTAATGCCTTAATGTTGCATTGGAACTTCTCCTTTTCATCATGAGCGACGTCCTTCACATCTTTTAATAGATCATTATACTCCTTTTGAGTTTTAATGATTCTTGAAGTGCTTGAGTGAGCGAAGGGGCTAGCTGTGATAGCTTCCCATATCAGATACCCATTATCTTCGAATCCAATAACGTAATCTTCAAAGTGGTGCGTCCACACTTCATAGTCTTGAGTGTAAAGGATTGGAAACTTGGTTGTTGATCCGATGCTGTTAGAGATGTTGATGGGATTGTATTGAGAATCGTCCATGCTTGATCGTTTAACCTATTATAAGATCAGAATTAGTAATACGTAATATTAGGGCAATATGAATAATTAATGAGATACGTCAATTATGGAGTGACGGCTCAATAAATATCAATGAATGCGGAATGAACCCTAATCACTTCTTTCACAGAAGAGATGTGTATGAATTACACAGTCTCCTGCTCTGATACCAATTGAGGAGTTGAAAAACTCTTTTATCGTTTAGATCTTATACAGGTTAATCAGAATAATACAAACAGAAATATCAAACACGAGAATGAATCAAAATAAGTTTAATGATTCAATAGATTCATGCCTCAGCAGAGCTCGATAAATAACTTCCGCTGTACAGGCGTTTTAGGGTCACAATCGATAAAAGGTATTCGCTATGAATGATCGACTCCAAAATCTTACGTACAAAGCTACATGCAAGCATCTATAAATACTAAACCCTAATAATTAAATCACGGATGGACAGGCCCAATCCGGATATAAAATTGGACTAAGGACCGAGCCCAAGACGCAACACATAATGGACCCTACACTTTTCATAACACAAGGATCAAATAACAAATAATATAAATTAAACAATTAATTTTATCATTATCTATATTTGACCTAATTTCAATTTCTTGCAAAATAAGTTACCCAATTAATACAAATAATCAACTTTAATCATATAAGGAAGTCATTATCTAATCAACTGGTAATTATATTTTGTTTAATCAAGGATATACTCATAAATATGTATAGAATCGGATTTTAATGACCTAAAACAGATAAGGCAAGTATCCATGAGAAAAGCAGCAAGAAATCTCGAAATCCCCTCTTTCTGACGCTCGAACTCGCCGAGTACCTCTATGGACTCGCCGAGTACCTCTATGGACTCGCCGAGTAGGGGCCTACTCGCCGAGTCCACAATGGGACTCGCCGAGTTCATCAGGTAGGTTGGCTAGAAATCGATTTTGCAACATGAACAAACATACAAGGCATCAATACAATAGAAACCAACCAAGGCTCTAATACCACTGATGGGTTTTGGCCATAAGAACATCCTATGTGCTCATGCAAACCCTAATGCATGGATCTAGGTTTCTCTTGATTGTTATGTAGCAATAACAATCTCAAATCCTTCTTGTAATGACTTTAGAAAGCTTAGAATCACAAATGTCACTCCTCTAATGGTTCACAAACACCAAGAGCAAGAGGATGAAGAAGAGAAGAGAAGGAGGCTGCCCAAAAACGTGTGGAAACCCTAAGGATCTTATTCACCACGTTTTTGGGGCTTAAGGGTCCTTTATATACATGTAGGCTATTAGGGTTTTTTAACTAGGAAACCCTAAACTGACTGCTTAAACCCTAAGCAGCCCATGGACCCTTCTTTAATAACCCTTGGACGATTTCAAATGGGTTTCCCCATAGAATTCGTCCAACTTTATATTATAAGGTAATCCATAGCCCAATTGCAATTATCTTATAATTACAATTCCAGTCCCCTAAGTTTAATTAATCTCTTTTAGCCACAAAATTAATTATCAATTAATTCTTGACTAATATTAAATAATATAATTTCTCCTTTAATATATTATTTTCATAATATATTAATAAATCATAATTAATCCTTTCTCTCCATAATTCATCCTATCAAGTTGCTTTGGTGAAGGCAACCCAAAAGGACCATGCACCATCGGGTCAAGTACATACCAAAATAATTATGGACTTAGACACTAATCCAACACAATAGCCAGCCGACGCGCCTCACTTCTGAATCCGCCTCGTGTCGCAGCCCCTCGCATCAGAAGTGGTCCAATCAGAAGCCTCCAACGAGGCCCTCGCACGCGCAGCCCATATGCGAGCACTTGCGCACCCACGCCTACGGACCCCACCTCCCCAGCTGACCTTCGGACCCTATAAATAGAAGGGGTATGCGAGCCTTCTTGGGTAGTTTTGGAGTTTTGCCACTTTTCACCCCTTTTTCCATATTTTCTTCATCTTAACATTCCCCAAAGCCCCGATATCGATTATAAGCCTTGGAATACTCAATGAAGTGCCCGAGAAGCCCAGGAAATTTATCTTTTCGGTTTTGAATCCCGATCCTCGTAGAGCCCGGTTTCTCAATAAAACTCCCGGTTTTATTAGAAACGATCGTTTTAGGAAACGAATTGCTGCCCGATTTTCATTAAATCAAGTGAGTGTGTAGTACTTTCACCTTACACATAGATATGAAGTATTTTACATAAAATTCGTGTTGTGTGAATATATATTGTTTGTTTATTTGAGATGGGTGCTGAAGGAATGATTTATACATGTTTTAAATAATTTAAACTATATATGTATTTTTATCTACAAAAAATGTTGGGTAAAACATGGGTAGATGAAATAGTGGGTATGATGAAAGGTGAGTTGGATAAATTAGATGATCAATAATATTGATCATGAGTTGAGGGTGAGTGGTGAAATTTGAGAGAATCACTTACCCAAAATGTTGGCCCTCGTCATTCAGCAGAGTATGGATGACAACCATGGACTATTCTAGACAGTCTATGGAACACTAGCAGGCCCGTAACCTGTAGGTGTAATGAACTATATGTTCATTTGTTGTACTCTAAAAACCCATTGACATGTATTGCAGGAGAGAATACCTGTAAATAATACTTTCGATAAATGAGAGCTATGGACTTAGCACATGTTGAATAAACCTTGGCAGCTATGGAATTAGTACCCGTTGTATAAACCCCGGTCACGAGGTGATTTTGTGTCTATTCCTTAGGATGAATCCTTAGGAAGGAGTGATAGTTAATTCTTAGGGTAAACCCTTAAGAAATAAATAAAATAACGGGGTTTGGGGTAGTTCGGTCGAGTGATTGATGTTTAAACATAATCAATTTATGTATTGTGGGTTGAAAACCCTATATGCTCACCAGGCTTCCAAGCCTGACCCACTCAGTTGTTTATATTACAGGTAGATGACCTCGAGCATAGTCGGATGATGATGATGAGTGATTTTGGATTATAGGTTAGTAGTTACAAAAAACTGTTGCAAGGCTTATAATGTCTTGTTTATGCTTTTGATCTGTATCGGAACATGACATCCCGAGGTTTTGAAAAAAAGGAAATGATATATTTCTTAAAGAAAGTTTTTGAAAAACTTTTATCATATTTTGTTTTGGGGACCAATTCCGCAACATCTTTTAGAAAGATTTCTCTGATTTGATTTTAAAAAGCATAAATTAAATCGGTCTTTTCTGGCCGAGAAATTAGGGGATATCACATAGTTGGCTTAGCAGGTTGCGGTACCTCCTGGGCATGATGTAAGTTAATAGGTTACGGAGATTGGTGAGGGTTTTTGGGATATCGAGAGTCATTATTCTGAGGATTGAAGTTGTGTTTAAAGGGAGGTTTAGTAAATTGTTGATATTTGCGAGAGGATGAGGGTGGTAGTCTGTTGAACTGTTGGCTAACAAGAGCAATAGCATTTTGAAACTCCTCTTCATTATTGTATTCTGAATCAGCTTCGTATGACTGCGGTGGGTTGTCATACGAGGGAGAGTAAAGTGAGGATTAGGTGTAAGGGGACCTCCGAAGTCTGCACAGTCTTTGAGTACAGTGAATTCTTGTGCTTGAAGTTCACTGTATAGCTTGTAAAGAGATAAAGAATGAATCTTTCTATCTCCTTGGACTATCATCTTAGTCGTAGTCCAGTGTCTACCCAAACCATTGAGAAACCGAAGGTTAGTCTCATGGTTACTTCGGACA